>NW_015586972.1:0-285 GCF_001515605.1 Sinocyclocheilus anshuiensis | reverse complement strand
ATTTATGCAATATACTGAAGCCAAACCTGAGAAGGTAGACCTGAATATTCCACTGCGTTCCTGGATACGGAACTTGCGTAGCTGTAATTCATAGGCTGGGATTATGCTAATTGTGAATGTGCGTGCGCGAGTGCTCTATTTGCGAATGATTGGAATTAATTAACATACACATGTTTAACTATCTAATCTGATGTGTACGAAGCGTTTGTGAATCTGGAGGAGAGTTTTCAGGATGGTCCATTTTATGCGCAAATTACTCAGAATTTACTCCTATATTTACGAATG
>NW_015586971.1:0-285 GCF_001515605.1 Sinocyclocheilus anshuiensis | reverse complement strand
ACCTCTTCTGCGCCCATCTCTTCCTGCCACTCCAGCGCTACACCGCCAGCCTCCGCCTCTGCAGCAGCAAGCCCGCTTCCTTCAGCCCCGTCCTGCCCTGAACCAGCCTCCGCCGCTCATCCGGCCCTCCAACCCCCTCCCTCCGCGCCTCAACCCCCGCCCCACAGCCCCTGCTCCCTGCATGGCTTCAGCCGCGCCGGGCCAGCAGCCGCCCTCTCTGGTGGGCATCCAGTCCGAGACGCCCTCCTCCTCTCTACACTGATGTGTTTCATATTTGTGACATTG
>NW_015586970.1:0-285 GCF_001515605.1 Sinocyclocheilus anshuiensis | reverse complement strand
TGGCAACCTGCGTCTGCATCAAATCTGAGGAGGAGGAGCCGGGTGAAAAAAAACCCTCTCCGATATTTTCAATTTGGACTGCAATACCTAGTTCAACCACTACGTGTCAATCCTACATACAGCACCTTTAAGTGTCAAAAAAATCGTAGTAAAAAGTAAGACTTTTCGAAGAGTAGGAAACTTTTATAAAGAAGCTAAAAGCAACTTTCAGTAAAGTCTACGACTGATTCTTAAGTGTTGACCGAGGTGACACTTAAGTGTTGTGAACTAAGGACTTCAATGATG
>NW_015586969.1:0-285 GCF_001515605.1 Sinocyclocheilus anshuiensis | reverse complement strand
CAGTTTTTTAACATAATATTTAACATATGATATCGCAGGAGCACATGCGCCTGGCCAGTTCTTTTGTCCTGCTCAGTGGCTCTAAGTAATCTCTGAGATTATTGATGTTTTTTTCCCCCCAGTTGCAGGTTTTTATTTTTCATAATATTGAGTTTTTTATTTATTTAGATATTTTTATTATTATTGTTTAGGGTGTTCTAATGTTATTTTATTCTTGTTTTATGCAGAACAGGCCCAGAGCCTCTATAGCTTGGGAAGCATCACCTCTATGGGTTAGATCTTTTG
>NW_015586968.1:0-285 GCF_001515605.1 Sinocyclocheilus anshuiensis | reverse complement strand
GCAGCTGCTGACTGCACAGGGCTTAGGTCCTATTCATCTGTAGGGTGAGACAGACGCAGTATCCTGAGGCACAAAAACACACACACACACACACACCACACACAAATACACACTTCAAAGTCTATAGAGACATACACTGCTGCGGTGTGGTAGACTCTGCTCCATAACTCTGTCATTAGCTTAACACACAAGGCTCAGAGAAGCCCTGAGCTCGCCCAAAGTCTGTAATAAATCAGCATTTATCAGGCTGAGTATCCTTATGAATCTGAAGTAAAACCTATTTTG
>NW_015586967.1:0-285 GCF_001515605.1 Sinocyclocheilus anshuiensis | reverse complement strand
AAAAAAAGAAAGAGAGAGAAGGAGTGGTACAACCGTTATAAAGCTGATTCTGGCTTCCTGCGGTGCTGTGTGACTGTTTAAGATCCACTGCTCTTTACTGCCTAAAAATAAAGCTGCAGACAGGTGATATTATGTCAAATGACTTTATAGACAAATGGACCTCTTGTCCTTATCTGCAGATGCACCAGCCTCACACTCTACAGAAATAGTGCCTAAAGAGGACTAGCAATGATTAGCTCTGTTCTCAAACCTAGTGAGCTGCCTCGCTGCCGACTACATAGGCAG
>NW_015586966.1:0-285 GCF_001515605.1 Sinocyclocheilus anshuiensis | reverse complement strand
ATGTTTGAAGAGTTCAAGCAAACCATCAACAGCTTACAGGACAATCACACTGATCTAATGATTGAAAAACACCAACTGCAGGACATCTTCAGCTCTTTGAGTCGGAAGAACCTGGAGACCAGAGTCGAATATCTCACTGCTGAGAAAGACCAGTTACAGAGAGATTTCGACTCTTTGAATAAGAAGGGCCCAGTTTGTTTTTTCATGTCCACTGAGTTGAAGAGCTGGTCTGAAAGCAGGCAGTACTGCAGGGATCGTGGTGCTGATCTGGTCATTATCAACACT
>NW_015586965.1:0-285 GCF_001515605.1 Sinocyclocheilus anshuiensis | reverse complement strand
CTCTGTGTTTCTATAGCACCACTATCAATGCCTAAATGAATCTTCTGTGGTCAGGTGGTAGCTACAAGTAGGAGCTCCCAGAAAAGTCCCATCTTAAAAGCTTTAATTACGAGTTCTACGAGGACATGAACGCACGCTTTTTACATGTTGAAACCTCGAAACTACAGTAAGGAAACTACAGGGCGTGAACGCACCTTTAGATCCAACCCTGCTTCGACACACATACCTGTAGTTCTCAAATAATCCTGAAGGACTTGATTAGCTGGATCAGGTGTGTTTAATTAG
>NW_015586964.1:0-285 GCF_001515605.1 Sinocyclocheilus anshuiensis | reverse complement strand
AATAGAAAGTTCAAAAGAACAACATTTATTTGAAATAGAAATCCTCTGTAACATTATAAATGTCTTTACTGGCACTTTTTACCAATTTAAATGACTTTATCAACTTTACTGAAACCTCTGATAGTTTTCCAGAGTTATGAAAGAAGCTGGGAGCAATAACGAGTGTCAGACTTCAGTGCAGTCGCACCTGTGCGGCGAGAGAGCAGGTGTCTGTGTCTGGAGACGGCGGGAAGAGCTGCGATCACTGTGATGCTTAGAGGCGAATGTGAAGCAGGATCTACTTCT
>NW_015586963.1:0-285 GCF_001515605.1 Sinocyclocheilus anshuiensis | reverse complement strand
CTCTGTGTGTGTCAGTCATATTTATTGTTGTCTGTCAATTATGAAGAAGGTTCATAAGCTCCAGCTATGTCTAAAGCTCACGCAAAGAAAAAGCATTCAAAGGGCGAGAGCAAGCCACGTTATAGGTTGTGTGTTCCTCCCTGTCCACGTTACATCACGGGTGGGGATACACGCAGCCTGTGCTTGGTTTGCTTGGGAGTGAAGCATGCAGAGTCGGCTCTCGAGGGGGCCAGCTGCCCACATTGCGAGCATCACCCACTGCGTACGCTTCGCTCCCGGAGGGCT
>NW_015586962.1:0-285 GCF_001515605.1 Sinocyclocheilus anshuiensis | reverse complement strand
TTGGCTCATATCGTCGATTCTGGAATGGAACAGCTGCTTAACGCAGTCCAACTCTGTTTGCAAACAATAGTTAACTCTGTCTTCACGTTTTCAACTTTGCACTCATGGTTTCTGTGGTAACCAATTCCCTGACATGATGCTCAAGATCAGCAAGATGCTCCTCAATGCTACACATACGCTGATCAGCTTCATTGTCGAATTGCAGCCTGTCTTCATGAAACACAAGTGGTGGAGGAGATGATGGCAAGTCGTCGGGTTTAGAATTATGGTCACATATCTGATCAG
>NW_015586961.1:0-285 GCF_001515605.1 Sinocyclocheilus anshuiensis | reverse complement strand
TTGGCCACCCCACTCACAACTGCTGCTTCTGTCACTTTTTCTCTTCGCAGAACGACTGAGAACGGGAGACTTTTCAGACGCTCGCTCCACTTCACTTTACTTCACTTCAGTGCCAGGCGCGAGTCAAATGAGTGCGGAAACGGTACTGTGCTTGCAGCGCATGCTCTTCAATTGCACGCACAAAGGTGCTGGCGTGCGCTGCATGTATAAGGATACGCCTGTATCCTTTCATATCAAAGTGCGAAATAAACGACGTGCATGCAATGTCGTGGTCAGTTAAGTCAT
>NW_015586960.1:0-285 GCF_001515605.1 Sinocyclocheilus anshuiensis | reverse complement strand
TTGTTTCATTTCACTTTTGGGATGCTGGAGAAAAGAAAAAAAAAAAGAATATACTGCCTTAAATGTATAAGTGATGGTGCCAGTACATTCACAGCACTTTTTCCAACCACTTTGAATTTAATACTTTTAAAAAAATGCACAAAAATCTTTAAAAAAGGGAAAAATACATACATGCAGTACATACCAAATCAAGCAGAAATGAAATGTATTTATTGTGGCCAGTTAAACTGGTGGAAACACGCTGTTATGTTGTTATGCATGGTATAATAGCTAATAAATACCCAT
>NW_015586959.1:0-285 GCF_001515605.1 Sinocyclocheilus anshuiensis | reverse complement strand
CCATGAGGATCCAGCGCCGCTTCCACTACCAGCCCAAGCAGGTGTTTGTGATCGAGCTGCACAGAGAGATGAAGCCCCTCAGAACATACAAGATCAACATCACTTTCCACGCGCACATCGAACACGAACTCCTGGGCTTCTTCCGCAGCTCCTATGTGCTGAATGGAGAAAGAAGGTAAAAGCGCTTCAGCGTCCGAGTCAAAGTCTATCATGTGTTGTTATAATCTTCTGCTGTTACCTTGGGAACTGTTGATGCTGCCTGACGATCATATGCGAGTATTTGGC
>NW_015586958.1:0-285 GCF_001515605.1 Sinocyclocheilus anshuiensis | reverse complement strand
CATTTAACGCTGACCTAACTGTTTTAAAAGCTACCATAAAGTTGTGGGAATATGGAAGAAGGAATGATTTAATGAAGTTAAGTACAAATATTAAGAATTAAGTTCAGCAGATTTCGTTTGCCGAAGAAGACATTTCTTCAGAAACTGCTGAGGCCTAGTCCCTGTGGCTATGGGTATTTTGGTGGAGTGCTGTTTATTTGTGAAATAGCTCTGAGCTCTTATTTGGAAATCACCCTGACTAAACATTGATCTTTAGTCATACAAAATGATATGAAACAGAAACAT
>NW_015586957.1:0-285 GCF_001515605.1 Sinocyclocheilus anshuiensis | reverse complement strand
GAAAGACTGAAGTCAAAGAGCTCTACAAGCTCAAGAACCGTTTTGAGGTGCTCGGCCACACAAAAGAAGAATCCAGCTTGGATGATGCACTTGACAGTATCAATGACACGATAAAGAAAACAGCTGAAGACGTAATTGGCTTTAGAAGACACAAAAACACTCCGTGGATCACAGACAAAGTCCTAGCGCTTGGTGATGAACAACGAGATGTGGGTAAAAAGAACAACAGCCCAGATGACATGAATTTAAAACAACAATGCTCTTAGCTGAAGACTGACATAAACA
>NW_015586956.1:0-285 GCF_001515605.1 Sinocyclocheilus anshuiensis | reverse complement strand
TAAATGAACTATAGTGTCCTGCACCCACTAGTAAAAAATATCAAATTATATCTGGTGTCTGAATAATTGACTGTGTAATAGTTCGACTGTGGATTAATTCTTGTTGAAACTACAAAGTAATCCAGTCAAGAGCAGTGAGTGATTTTCTTTCTTTCATTCTCTTGGATTAACATTACAGCAGCTAGTAAATTAGGCGCGCTTACTTTAAGAGACAAAACATCCATTATAATGATACACATGCGATTTCTTTCTCCACTGTTTACTTTCACTTAAGACATAACCGAC
>NW_015586955.1:0-285 GCF_001515605.1 Sinocyclocheilus anshuiensis | reverse complement strand
TGAAGAAAGGAGCCCATTGTAATTCTTTGGGCCAGTGCAGTGCACCACTTTCTGTCTGTTCAGGCTGTTGGTACAGTGAGTACAGCTAGTTTCTGCAAAGGAGGCAGTCACAATGAAGAGACTCTGCTCATATATCATATGATATACTGTGGCCAGACATCAAAGAAGGGAGGGAATAGGGAGGACAGGGTGAGAAGAGATGGACTGCAACCTCTCAGCTCAGGCCTCATATCTCTTACTGTGTCATTTCAGAGGTTTTGGTTGTGTGAAATTTGTATTATACAT
>NW_015586954.1:0-285 GCF_001515605.1 Sinocyclocheilus anshuiensis | reverse complement strand
TATTTTTGGCAAATGTAAAGGCCCTTTCACACCAAAAGTGAAATGGATAAGCCTCAGCCATTCTGGATTGCACGAAGCATAGAATGCAGGAGAAGAAAGTTCAACACTCTTCAGCAATTAAAAAAGAAAAACAAATGTCATGTTTATCTTAAGTCATTTTTGCTTATTGATATGGTTGAATTGGATCATCGAAGGTTGGCAGCAAAGATATTGGTTAAGAAATTGGGATTAAATGCATACAAGATATTTGTGTTATTTAATACATTTAATTATTGCAGGTTTGCA
>NW_015586953.1:0-285 GCF_001515605.1 Sinocyclocheilus anshuiensis | reverse complement strand
AGAACAATGTGCAAATACAAAGTAATGTCTTATATTACACACTTACAGATATACTAAGTTGTGTGTAAAATTGTTTAAGAAACTTATTTTATTTTATTTATTTAACATACATACATACATAAATGTTCTAACGATTAAATAAACCAATGAAGAAATATCACTATAATACTATTGAACTGTAAATTATTTATTTACAGTTCAATAGCATTATTCCACAATGTTTATGTAAAAATTTAGTTCGATTTACAATGATTTGACAGAAAAATCTTCAGTGTTTCCCTGCAT
>NW_015586952.1:0-285 GCF_001515605.1 Sinocyclocheilus anshuiensis | reverse complement strand
CCGAGTAAAGTCTCGAGGAAAGAGGTTAGCGCTAGAAAAAGTGCCCAAAGTGGGCCAACGTTTCCACCGGATTGGCCTGCCACCCAAGGTAAGGTTTATGACAGCGCCACCTATCTGCCTGGAGGAGACTTTTTAGATGTTATTGAACTTTTTTTTAGATGTTGCAGGTTTATACAGTATTATTTTGTTATCATTGAGATATATACATATATGTGTGTGTATATATATATATATATATATATAAGAATATTTTCCATATTAATTTTTAATTTTTAAAAAATAATT
>NW_015586951.1:0-285 GCF_001515605.1 Sinocyclocheilus anshuiensis | reverse complement strand
ATACCGCGCTTTTGTAAAATAATGAAAGCAAACATGATGCGCTTTGTGCCGTCTCGGTCTGTGAACTTGAACTCGAAACTCTGTGTATATCTTTGCCTGACATTAAAAGTATATCTATAGAGAGTGAAACGTCTACTTTCAAATGAACCAATTCAAATGGAAAGCAAATTCTCAGATTATGTAATCCGTATGAAACATGAATACAGGTGCATCCACTACTGTGGTGTCAGTGTCGCCGACTTCATCTCTTAATCCAAAAACAAAGAAAGCACTAGTTTATCAAAT
>NW_015586950.1:0-285 GCF_001515605.1 Sinocyclocheilus anshuiensis | reverse complement strand
TCTTACGAGCCATGACCATAAGCCTTGAACCGTCTTGAGCTTTAGGGTTGTTGTTATACGATCTTGACAATGCTATATTTTTAGCAGCCGATTTTAGGTGCGGTTTAGCGATGCTGAACCCCCTTCTTAACAACGTTACGGCCAGCCTAAATAGACCTCTGAAAAGTCCCCCTAGGCCTGCCCCGTACATAACGGCTCCTCCAGCATAACCGGGTAGACCGCCGCCGGCCTGATTTCGATAATAGTCGACATAGTCAGCGGCATTCATCCCACGTGGGTTGTAAT
>NW_015586949.1:0-285 GCF_001515605.1 Sinocyclocheilus anshuiensis | reverse complement strand
TTGAGGAATATTATAAATAAGAATATACAACAATATTGAAAATTTTGGAATTCGTTTGATTTTTATTACTTATATTTGTGGCTGAAGTTATGAAAGCTAACTTGGGGACATGGCAGTTTAGCCTTCTTGCACTAAAATAGGAGCAATTATTTTTTTATTATTTTTGGGTACATATTTATTGTGTTCTATGTAGAGGGTCAGTAAATTTGTAAGCTGAGCATTTAGAAACAAGTATTAGCAAATTTTTACAGAAAATATACCACATTATATCATGGGGACTCAAAT
>NW_015586948.1:0-285 GCF_001515605.1 Sinocyclocheilus anshuiensis | reverse complement strand
AGTGCCCTCCATATATTTCAATGAAAAAAATCAATTAATAAATAAATAAAATAATAATACATTTTGAAATATATTTTGGTATATGAAGTTTGAAATTAAATACATTTTCAACTTAAACAAGTATTTTATTAAGCCTCAGTATTTACATCATATATTTAGCACTGATTTAAAATATATTTGGGCAAGGAAAAAAATAATAAACTAACATTTCTCATTTTTATCTAGTTTAAGTTGATGTACTAAAAGAATGTCTCAGGTTACTTATGTAACCATGGTTCCCTGAGT
>NW_015586947.1:0-285 GCF_001515605.1 Sinocyclocheilus anshuiensis | reverse complement strand
TGAGTGTGAGTGCGAGTGCGAGTGTGTGTGTGTGTGTGAGTGTGTGATTAGATTTAGATTTGTAATTATATTAATAAATAATTTAGATATTTAATTTTTTATCTTAGCCAGTATTTGCTGTGGACAGTCGTCGTCCTTAGTTATTTTGCAAGATAATATAGAGGTAAATTAATGTAGTAGTTATTCATTTTGCATCAAGATCTGAGAATCTGGAACCGTTTGAAGTGCTTGGATGCATTTGGACATAATTAGTTTTGCCATTTCAACAATAATTTCTGAGTTTGA
>NW_015586946.1:0-285 GCF_001515605.1 Sinocyclocheilus anshuiensis | reverse complement strand
ATGTTTCTCTGTCTCACTAGTAATAGATTTCAAGGTCAAGGTAACTTTAGCCTAACATTCAAATATTATGTCCAGTTATCTTCCACAGTATATCAAACATTTTCTGTGGTAATAAAATATAAAATAAGACTAAATGCATTAATTATACAAAAGCAGCCATTTTGAGTTGTGAATGGGGCAATATGTTATATATAAAATATGAAATATAAAATAAGTAAATATGTTCCTACTTGCAAAAAATGAGCAAATATCAAAGGTTTCTATATGTACCCATTTGTGTAAAAT
>NW_015586945.1:0-285 GCF_001515605.1 Sinocyclocheilus anshuiensis | reverse complement strand
TCAGCTACTGTCAGCCCGATTGAATGCAATATCATGAGCTGGAGAAAGAAAGACATTTTGTGTTATATATACATCTGCCAGACATGCATAACACAAACATGTTCAGCTGTGAAACATGCTGACACGGCACAACTCAGAGAACATGCTGTCTGCCTGTTATACACTCCAGACCTGCGGATTTTCCCTGGATTTGACGGGTGATTGATACTGAGGAAAACATTTTTGGACAGTATATTTTGAGTCTATATTTCAGTCTATTTTAACAGTTCTAAATAAAAAAATAAT
>NW_015586944.1:0-285 GCF_001515605.1 Sinocyclocheilus anshuiensis | reverse complement strand
AACGTAAACAAAGCAGTGCTTGCTTACCATTTTGAATATCAGTAATGTTGATAACTTTAATTATTTTAAGCTGCTCATGTTGTTATGAAGATGTTATGAGTAGAGTGTGGCCTTAATGAGTATATAGGTAGGCAAAGAGTAAGAGAAGACAGGTGTGACAATTTTCTGACCATGTTTGGAAGTGAATATGTGGAGGCATCCGATGGTATTTTATGTGCATTGTGCAGCAGAACTGTGAGTTAATAGGAACAAGATCGAATGTCCAGATGTTACTGTTAACAGGAT
>NW_015586943.1:0-285 GCF_001515605.1 Sinocyclocheilus anshuiensis | reverse complement strand
AGCTCCAGGGTGTCTATGGATACATGCCCAGTCTGAAAAGATCTACAAAGCCAGACGAAAGGACCAAAGAACCCTTGTCCTGTCCAAAAAAGGGGCATGAGTCCAACAAGGATTAAAACGGTATTCCTCTGCCACCCCACAGAAGCCACAAAATGGTAATTGCATGGAGCGAATTGGAATGCCTCGTCCATGACTTGACTGTTGGCTTTGCTTAAAAGACCGAACATGGCAGTCACCATTGAATTGCTTAAAGGGGTCATATGATGCTTTTTTAAAGATCATTAT
>NW_015586942.1:0-285 GCF_001515605.1 Sinocyclocheilus anshuiensis | reverse complement strand
TGAATTTGATTTTGAGTTACCAAAACTGGATGATATGCTAATGTCTTTGATGCAAAGGAAAGATAACCATATTGTTAAAGCTCAACAAGGTATTGAGGAAAAGGATAAGGCTTTAACTAAACAAATGCATGATGGAGATTTAGTTATTGCATACTCTAGTTTGATTTGGGATATAACTTTTAAAACTGCTGTTTGTGTTTCTATCTTCCTAATTATGTGTCAATGCATTATATTATGCTTTATGTGTTCTATGGTGAAACGTCAAATTGCAGATAGTTCAATGAT
>NW_015586941.1:0-285 GCF_001515605.1 Sinocyclocheilus anshuiensis | reverse complement strand
CATAATTCTGAGTTTATATCTCATAATTCTGAGTTTATATCTCATCTCTGAGAGTATATCTCATAATTATGAGTGTATATCTCATAATTCTGAGTTTATATCACAATTCTGAGTTTATAATTGTTTATATTCAAAGATATAATTCTGGCTTTATATCTCATAATTCTGAGTTTATGTCTCATAATTCTGTGTGAAAAACTCAATTCGGAATGTATATCTCACAATTCTGAATTTATCATGCTGTTTATATTCAAAGATATAATTCTGAGTTTATATCTCATAATT
>NW_015586940.1:0-285 GCF_001515605.1 Sinocyclocheilus anshuiensis | reverse complement strand
GGTAAGGATAAAAACTATTATTTGGGTTTAAACTGGTTGAAAAATGATCTTTGTAACAGTAGTACAGAAATCAGAGGTCAAAAAGTCCTTGGTGGACCTCGATGGTTCGAGGACCCCAGAGGGTTCGTTGAACAAGGTATTTCAGGGATAAAAACGGCCGCCAAAGCTGTTTTTAATTTCGTCACAACAGACATGTGGACTGGGTTGGTTAACTTCCTGGTTAGTATAGGTTGGTTTGTACTTTACGGAGGATTAATAATATTAGGCTTAGTATTATTATTTATT
>NW_015586939.1:0-285 GCF_001515605.1 Sinocyclocheilus anshuiensis | reverse complement strand
CTGACCCTAAACTTTTGACTAAAATCTTTTATTGTGGTTGTTGTAGCAGAGTGTCCATTTCCTGTTTTGAATGGCAAAATTGTCTTGTCCTCGGAATCCATACTGAAGAATAGCTTCCCAGACAATTCAGAAGCGTTTGTGGAGTGTGCTAAAGGATTTGAGAGAGATGAAGGTCCGACTTCAATCACCTGTGTGAACGGGGTCTGGAGTCCAGTGAAATTAACCTGCAAAAGTAATTCACTTTTGACTTCTAAATTGGGACATTCCCCTTAAAAGAAATTGTAT
>NW_015586938.1:0-285 GCF_001515605.1 Sinocyclocheilus anshuiensis | reverse complement strand
TTGAATAGTCCTTTGTTTTCTTTTATTTATCCTGTTTGTTCCCCGCGGTGTGAGAACCACCCTGCTGTGAAGCGTGCCGGCCGCACCGTTGTCCAGCTTGCCGGCCGCGGCTCACTTAAGCCCGCTGGCCGCTCCAAAGACAAACCTGCCGGCCGCTCGGAAGATAAGCTCGCCAGCCGCGCCGTTGTCAAGTTCAATTGTCAATATTTTATTCAAAATAAACAAAGAGACAAAGGCTTTGTTTGATGACGCTGTGACTGAGTGTGGAATCATGGGAGTTGTCGT
>NW_015586937.1:0-285 GCF_001515605.1 Sinocyclocheilus anshuiensis | reverse complement strand
CCATCTACATTCTTGGGGTTTTTACAGTTTTTTTATGTCATGTGCCTGGTTTATATAAAATTGTATTCCTAAAACATGGTGTATTTTCTGATTCTAGTGATAAAAATAGTTATCCAAAAACCTTTGCAAAAACCTTTAACTCTCAATATTATTGTCAATATTATTTAGATGATATTTAGGGATACACGATATTGGATTTTTGCAGATATCCAATCATTTTCAACTCATTTTGGCCGATGTCGATGCCGATATATAATTATTTTTAATTTTGGTTAGTTTTTAACA
>NW_015586936.1:0-285 GCF_001515605.1 Sinocyclocheilus anshuiensis | reverse complement strand
ATCTCATTAGTTAACCTTTGTCAATGCACTAACATTAACAATGAGCAAAAGCTACATTTGTTAAAGTTATTATTATTTGATTTAAAAAAATACAACTATTAGTTCATGTTAGCTCAGGTTTATTAAATAAAATAGCTACAACTTTCAATTTTAATAACGTGTTAGTAAATGTTGAAATTAACTAAGATTAATAAATGCTTTAGAAGAATTCGGTTAAACTTCATTATGTGTCCTTGTTACAGTGTAATTATACATTTACGTACTTTGGCACTTTCATTCAGTCTC
>NW_015586935.1:0-282 GCF_001515605.1 Sinocyclocheilus anshuiensis | reverse complement strand
TGTGTGTGTGTGTGTGTGTGTGTGTGTGTCAAGACGGGTGGGTGAGGTGTAGTCTGTTGACTAATTTATTCTGCCACATAGCTATGCATAAATGTACAGTTTTATAATCCAGTCCAGACATCTGATTGACAGCATGATCAAAATTGACCTCATTTACTTCCTTAGTGTCCCATGGAACACGAAGAAGTCTCTTATGCTCACCAATGTCACATTTACTTGATCAAAACTGCAGTTAAAACAGTAATATGTGACCCTGGAGCACAAAACCAGTCTTAAGTCGCT
>NW_015586934.1:0-285 GCF_001515605.1 Sinocyclocheilus anshuiensis | reverse complement strand
AGCAGATATGTGTGTTGATAGCTTTCAAGTAGTGCATAGATCAGAAAATTTGGGGGTTGAGAGGTGTAGGATGAGAGATGAGTTAATGGCAGTTAATCAGTGGAAGTTGGAGAGGAGTTTAGATAATGATGATCCTATTAATTTGTTTTTCACTATAAAAGAATTGAAGGATGCAGTTATGTCTGGGGCAAATACTACACCGGGGAGAGATAGGGTGTCTTATGAGTTAATTAAACATCTAGATGATATTGTACTTGGTGAAATATTAGATTTGTTTAATACAGT
>NW_015586933.1:0-285 GCF_001515605.1 Sinocyclocheilus anshuiensis | reverse complement strand
GCCACCTCAGACCTCACTCATTTTCAAACCCTGGTTACAGCCATGGTACTAACCCTGAACCCAACCATGACTCTACCCGTTTTAAAGGGGTCATAAACTGAGAAATCTAAATTCCTTTGATCTTTTGACATATAAGGTTCATGGTAACATTGTAAAAAAAACAAAAAAAAAAAATCCTGTAAGAACATCCTCAGAACTAAAATATTTCACGTTAGTCTAAAATCAGCTTATATTGAAGCTAATCTGCCAAAACGACAGCTTGTGGAATGTGCCACTCTATGACGT
>NW_015586932.1:0-285 GCF_001515605.1 Sinocyclocheilus anshuiensis | reverse complement strand
TCCTATCCTAACAAACCATACATCAATGTAAAGCTTATTTATTCATACCCTTATGACTGTTTTTGTGGTCCAGGGTCACATATACTGTATATATATATAATGGTATGTATATAAATCTTGTAGTATGAATATAAATATTGTGTATTTATCACTAACTCAGCTCAAACTTCATGATATTTTCTGCATCTAAAGCACACTTACCACCAAGTTCCCTATGACCATGACCATCATGAAGACGACGAGACACATTCCCTGTCCAGCCACCTCCATACAGTCCCACATGGT
>NW_015586931.1:0-285 GCF_001515605.1 Sinocyclocheilus anshuiensis | reverse complement strand
CAGGAGCGAGCGAGACAGCCGGGTCATCATCATCTTGGGAAACGATCCAAATGCAGAGGTTCCACTCCAGGCCCCACGGAGGCATTCCTCCGAGATGCCTGTCACTGCCCCATTGCCAAGGAGACGCTGGTAGGTGAAAGGAAAAAGTCGGGAGAAGAAGGTTGAGACCATGTCATTTACATTAGCATCAGAGCCCAGGATGTAGAGAGACATTTCCAGGAATAACTGTGTGACGGCTCCACTGGCTCCGGCCCCCAAACTGGGAAACTCCTCCCGTAACAGCGT
>NW_015586930.1:0-285 GCF_001515605.1 Sinocyclocheilus anshuiensis | reverse complement strand
AAACTGTTGATCGATGTCAAATGTGCAGGGTATGAAAACACAGGATCCTTGTAGAGCTTCTACTCTCTGCAGCAGATTGATACTGAAGCCACAAAAAACACCTAAAATGAACACAAACAGACAAAAGAAGTAATCGTACAAAGTCGATATTCAGAACAAACTTCTGCAGCACTTATTGCTCTTCAATCTCATGAAGGTCACATGTAAGTGCTTTCATAATAATAATTCAGCTTGTTAAAAAGAGGAATAATCTATAAGAATGAGACCTTGTATCAGAGATCCAGT
>NW_015586929.1:0-285 GCF_001515605.1 Sinocyclocheilus anshuiensis | reverse complement strand
TGTTAAGAGAATAGATGTTTGTTCCACACTGACTGCAGAAATTTGTGATTTGGTGAGCAAAAGAATAGAAACTGTTGATGAGATTCAGAAGAAAGAAGTTTTGAAAGAGAGAGTAAGGCAGATATTAAATAAAGATGAGTATGAATCTATATTTGGTTGTACCAATACAGAGACTATCATCTCAGAGTCATCACAGATTTCGGAGAGTTTATTAACTATATCAAAGACCTCTTCCAAAGCTTCCAGTAAGCGAGCTGATGCAGAAGCAGAACTCGCAGCCAAAGT
>NW_015586928.1:0-285 GCF_001515605.1 Sinocyclocheilus anshuiensis | reverse complement strand
AAAGTCATTTTTTACGTTACGATTATAAAACGTAATTTGTGAACTAAGCGCTAGTATCTATATAAATAATACAGATGAAAGAAAATCGTCGCCCAGGGAGAGTTATTGAAATACTGACGAAATTAGCTGCTGTAGACGGCAACATGTTAATGAAACAGCCGCTCGTCATTGCCTGTCATACGTCACTACGTACAGTAGGTGGCAGAAATAGGTCGCACTGCAATCAAAGTTCAATAATGCGCCACAAGAAGAAGATGTAGAGCGCTGCTGGAAGATTCTGGAAGT
>NW_015586927.1:0-285 GCF_001515605.1 Sinocyclocheilus anshuiensis | reverse complement strand
TGCGGTTGCTAGGGTACCCGGGATGGTTGCTAGGGTGTTGTTATGAGGTTGCTAGGGTACCCGGGGTGGTTGCTAAGGTGTTGATGTGCTGTGGTTACTAGGGTACCCGGGGTGGTTGCTAAGGTGTTGCTTTGTGGTTGCTTGGTTACCTGGGGCGGTTGCTAAGGTGTTGCTATGCTTTTGTTAAGTTATTCGGTTGGTATCTATGCGGTTGCTAGGGTACCCGGGGCAGTTGCTAATGTGCTGCTATGCAGTTGCCAAGGTACTCGGTGTGGATCCTACGGT
>NW_015586926.1:0-285 GCF_001515605.1 Sinocyclocheilus anshuiensis | reverse complement strand
CTACCATTGAGAAATTTTAACCAAAGTATGTTATAGACTTTTAATGTAGTCCCTAAAGAATCAACTTGTGGTAAATGGGCATCCGATGACCCCTTTATATTGAAAGGATTTGTTGTGGAGTGAGGGTAACTAAAATAGCCTAGCCTATCTATGTTTATAATGTTGATAATGTTTGTAAACATTTCACGTCGGCATTAGGCCTATTTATGAATGTAAAAATAAAATGCGACTTATACGCGACTTATGATTTTTCTCTCAACCACGCAATTTTATTTTATACACGTA
>NW_015586925.1:0-285 GCF_001515605.1 Sinocyclocheilus anshuiensis | reverse complement strand
TGAAACTGATAGTTCAGAGATGGACAACAGTTTGTTTCAGTCATCATTACTTTGCCTACGCTGTTGTTCCTGACCAAGTTTTGGAAGCACTTAGTGTCAGTGAACTGTATGATTTCCACCCGTTACATGCAGTCAAGTCACTTGACTGTCATGATGACCATTACTATATTCCATTGCGGTATCGGCGGTTTTAAGTGTTCCAGGCACTAAAGCTCATGTTTGTTTGTTTGATTGTTTGTTAGTTTATTTATTTATTTATTTGACAAGACTGATATATTCAGTAGT
>NW_015586924.1:0-285 GCF_001515605.1 Sinocyclocheilus anshuiensis | reverse complement strand
TATATTGCCTAAAATATCCAGGTTTTGGCTGTTTGCACTGTGCAGTCGATCGTTGTATGAAATTATTTCACAAGAGCTATAGAGAGCAGAGCAGAAGGCTCCTTATGCTTTCAAATTGCTCTTTGGTACTTTGGTGTCATGCAATGATCAGTGCACAGCTTCAAGTCGAACGAATGAACAAACAAACACGTGCACACATATTTGCATCGCTTTGATCATTCTCACCTTCTCACGTGTGATACGCCACGATTGGTCGATTATGTACAATACCTGCATGTTATTGGT
>NW_015586923.1:0-285 GCF_001515605.1 Sinocyclocheilus anshuiensis | reverse complement strand
TGCTATAGAAACAGTCAGCGTTCTGAGATGTGCGCTTAGGACTGCACATGCGCACTGGCTGATCTAGCCCCAAAAATTGGCTTTTTATAATGCTATTTGAGAAAAAGAAACAACATTTATGATATTGTTGTCAGATTTCTCTGGTGATTTCAAATATGAAATCCAATAATAAGTTTAGTGAACAGTTTTGGAGAATTTCATGCTTCCCCATTCAAAGACATAGGAGTTGCACTTACATGGCCGAGAGGCATTTCAAAGATGGCCGCCGAGTGACATGACTTGTCT
>NW_015586922.1:0-285 GCF_001515605.1 Sinocyclocheilus anshuiensis | reverse complement strand
ATGTTACCTTTGCAACTCACTGAAATAAAACATGTTTCAGTTGAGTACTAAACTACTAAAACTAATAATATATAGACATTTAATAAAAACAAAAATTAATGGGTGCCCCAAGCAGAAAAAAAACATTATATGGGGTCAAAATAGACCTTTAATAAAATATAAACGTAAATAAATTGTAATTAAATTGTATTATTTATAAATTCTATACAGTTACCTATGGCTATGATTTTATTAATGGCCTACAGTTGTCTGATTGATTTTATTGTCTCAAGCATTCAGAAATCA
>NW_015586921.1:0-285 GCF_001515605.1 Sinocyclocheilus anshuiensis | reverse complement strand
GTTTTTGTTGAAGAAATTATAGAGGCTAGCATTTCTATCGCAAAAGGTGGCCAAGCATTAAAGATTAAGTGGATATTTTAACTAAACGTTTGGTCAATATTAAACAAGGATTTGATCATTCTGTAAGTGTTACAACAACAATTACCAGGCCTTTGGCGCCCATAGGCATTTGTAATAATATGTAATATACATAAATTGTTTATTTTGAATTACATTGTGTTTTAACAGTGTTATTCAATTAAACCATACGATTATTATTAATTAACCAATCATTATTGCCTCATT
>NW_015586920.1:0-285 GCF_001515605.1 Sinocyclocheilus anshuiensis | reverse complement strand
CACAAAAAGGTAAATGCAGATGCAGTAAACCGTTTAACTTTAATGCATGAAAAGCATTTTTTAAAAAGTTGAAACAAAAAAAAAAAATAAATAAAAAAATCTAAATTAATATTAAAAACATCAGAGCACAAGCATTTTCTTGGCAGTTTAATTTGAAAACAAACTTTACAGTCATTAAAGCCAAGGCACCTATTACAACAATACTTCATTTACATGCATGTTTAACCAGTTCAACATCAGAGATCAGTGCTTGCTCAAGGACCTTGTCCTTATTCTGGCAAATGT
>NW_015586919.1:0-281 GCF_001515605.1 Sinocyclocheilus anshuiensis | reverse complement strand
AGTAGTGCATACACTTGTAGCTGTTATGTATCTTTGTAAATCATTCTTTTGAGGCACGTGCAAGCGCACGAATCCCTGGCTCAACAAATTTTGTGACACACACCTAGTTCAGGTCATGGAGCACACACTTAATGAACTTAATGAGCTGTTACATAAGAAAGATATCAGTAAAGTAAGCACTCATAATGTATGCAATAATGTCTGGTTATCTGTGACAAACATTTTTAAAGATAATGTATGTAAATGTGTGTGTGTGTGTGTGTGTGTGTGTGTGTGTGTGT
>NW_015586918.1:0-285 GCF_001515605.1 Sinocyclocheilus anshuiensis | reverse complement strand
CATTAGTTCTCCCATATGCCAGTTACAAAATCTATCAATAGCCTGCATAATACACATGCAATTTTCAGATAGGTCTATTTTTACCTGCCTTAGCTGTCAACTTTTGCCATCTGGATAGTTTTAAAGAGATTTCTTTGGGCAAATGATTCAAAAGTAGGGTAGAACATCATTGTCAGGGCACTTAGGCTATAACAAAAGGTACCCAGAGTGGATATCAATTTATTATTATTTTTGTTATTCAAATATTTTATTTCAATTGATTTTGAGTAAATATTGTGGGGTTGT
>NW_015586917.1:0-280 GCF_001515605.1 Sinocyclocheilus anshuiensis | reverse complement strand
GAGAGAGAGAGAGAGAGAGATGTTGCATGGGATAAGGCTCTCTCCATATTCAGTTGCAAAATTCAAGCTGAATCTCATCTCTACTAGAGATGAAAAAGAGAAAAATAAAAGATAAAACATGTTTGCGTCGTTTATAATTAATTGCGTATGGCATATTTCATCTTTAATGTGCATCACTGGGGGCTCACTTCACCCACACACCCCCAAGAGGCATAACAGTAAGGACACAGAAATGACAGAAATGTGTGTGTGTGTGTGTGTGTGTGTGTGTGTGTGTGTG
>NW_015586916.1:0-285 GCF_001515605.1 Sinocyclocheilus anshuiensis | reverse complement strand
TTTAATTTAAATTATGATTCAAAACCTTTCAATTTTTAAAGATTTATTTTAATTTGACATTTTTAGTATTTAGTTTATTTTTTAATAGGTTTTTCTTGAATTTTTTTTAATTTTGTAGTTATTTACTTTTAATAAATTGTAATTAAATAAAATTTAATACTTTAGGGTAATTCATTTTAATTTGACATTTTTATGATTTAATTATTAGTGTTTTGTTTTTATTTTAAAGTTGTTTACTTTTAATTGACAATAGATTTTTTTTAAAGACTTAATTTGACATTTTTA
>NW_015586915.1:0-285 GCF_001515605.1 Sinocyclocheilus anshuiensis | reverse complement strand
TCACCGTCCATACCTGGACGTGGTTTTATGCCCCGGCACGTAAAAACACAGCTACATCTGCAATCACTGAGCTGGGCAGACCTCTTAAAACCGCTTTGCAGAGTTTGAGAGCCTCTTTTCGGTTCACCCTTTCCAATTAAAAAGTGCCGCAGGCTGTTTTGTGGTAGTCGGAGAGCAGAGGGAGAAGGCATCTAAAAGCAAACAACATAATCTCACTGCAATATCCTGTTGTGTTTCATACCTAATTCAAGTGTTGTTTTAGTTTATTGCTTTTTTGCCCTTCTT
>NW_015586914.1:0-285 GCF_001515605.1 Sinocyclocheilus anshuiensis | reverse complement strand
TCTCCTCAACAGCAAACCTCATTACTTGCAACATGTGATAGCCAGGTTTTGAGGAACTGTGCCTTGAAAACATCAGTGAGAAAGTTAATAGCATGTAATTGAATATTTAGTTTAGCAATGAGGACTTTGAGGAAATGCTGCTTTGATTTAAAATACTGTGCATTGATAACCCTAGACTGGTGAAAGGTCCTTGCTTACCTGAAACATTTGGTGGTCTCTGCTGAAAACAGGGCTGTTTCATGTTCAATTTCATGTAAAGGGAAAAGGCCACCCAATAAGTAATCT
>NW_015586913.1:0-285 GCF_001515605.1 Sinocyclocheilus anshuiensis | reverse complement strand
AAGAGCTAAAAATCACCTCAAAACCAGCTGATTTAGACAGAAAAACTGTTAAAAACCAGCTGAGTTAACTAAAACCAGTTAAAAACCAATTTAGACAAAAAAGTTAAAAACTATCTAAAACCAGCTATAACCAGCCGATTTAACAAATAACCGTTAAAAATCAGCTTAAAACCAGTTAAAACCAGCTGATTTAGACAAGAAAAACTGTTAAAAACCAGCTAAAACCAGCTGTGTTAGCAAAAACCAGTTAAGAAACCAGCTGAGTTAGCAAATAAATACTGCTGC
>NW_015586912.1:0-285 GCF_001515605.1 Sinocyclocheilus anshuiensis | reverse complement strand
CTGTATTTTAGTGTGAATCTATAATCCGCCAACTCTGACACCCAGCGGTGTCCGGTTGCGTTAAGCTTCGCCGACTTGGTGACACATGTCAGAGGATTATTATCACTATATACCGTAAAGTGAGGCGCATGGAACAGATAATCGTGAAAGCGTTCCGTTACGTCCCATTTTAGCGCCAGGAATTCTAATTTTCCTGAGTGTAGCTTATAGTTGCGTTCTGCTGCTTTTACCTTTCTGCCGCTGGTACAGAACTGCGCCAAGGCCCTCTTCTGATGCATCTACATG
>NW_015586911.1:0-285 GCF_001515605.1 Sinocyclocheilus anshuiensis | reverse complement strand
GTGATGGATATGACAATGTTAATGTATTTGGTCTTGGCGGAATAGGGCCCCGATCACACCGAATGCATTTTTTATGTCTGAAAACGCGAGTAGCACCGCACTGCCTTTTTTTTTGGTGACTTTAAAAAAAAGAGCAGTGCGCTGCATTTTTTTTGTTGCTAGGCAACCGCCAAAAAGCTGTCCTGTCAGTCTAATCAAAGGCCTCTCACCTCATAAAATGCATTCTGTCTGATCGTGGCCTAGATCTGCTACGCTGCTGCTGAATTGCTGCTGCTGTTGGTTATT
>NW_015586910.1:0-285 GCF_001515605.1 Sinocyclocheilus anshuiensis | reverse complement strand
AATGACGCAGAAATAGCGTAATGACGTATGACGCGCGGAACGAGTTGTTTTTCCTTTTGAATAAAGTCTTGTATAAATGCGCTCCTGTTATTATAAAACTCTCCTTTCACTCGGCAACTGTGAAGTGAAGCAGGACAACGTCCCACCAGTCCTTGTTTCGGAATCTCATCCACAGGCAACCCGTTTTGGGCACAGGGAGGTGCATTTTTACTGCGTGGTAAAATATGAGCAGCATGGCAGAGCGGTTTATATGTATATTTATCCAGAAATGGATAAATATTAATT
>NW_015586909.1:0-285 GCF_001515605.1 Sinocyclocheilus anshuiensis | reverse complement strand
TTTGAACCTTAAACCGCATAAACACATTTCATTAAACCAAATACATAAAATAATGTTATTTTTAACAACATCATATGACCCCTTTAAGGCACGGGTATACTTCACTTCCCGCTTTCTGTTCCGTCTCACGCACAGCCGCGAGGGACGAGCTCGACACAGGCGCAGTACCACCTACTTGACTTGCGCTATGTCTCTACTTTCACCTCGCGCATGCGCTGTTGTACGCGGACCGCCCGCGCGGACTCAAAAAATTGCCTGCACGCGGACGGGGTGCGCAGCTGTCCG
>NW_015586908.1:0-285 GCF_001515605.1 Sinocyclocheilus anshuiensis | reverse complement strand
TATAAATGTTTTTGTGTTTGGGGAAACAGCACAGTAAGATCTTAACTAGTATTGTACATTATTATCACAATATAAATTAAAATACATTATTTTTAATTATTTGTGGCTTTATCCCTGATAAACCACAAAATCAGGAAGAAAATTTGTTTCATTAATTTATTCATTCAGTAGTTAGAAGTTCTCATTAATTTACAAATCTTTTTTTACATAGAGATTAAATAACAACATTCACATTGTAGAAAACTTGACTACTTAAATTTGTAAGGGAATTAATTATTATTAATT
>NW_015586907.1:0-285 GCF_001515605.1 Sinocyclocheilus anshuiensis | reverse complement strand
GGAGCTGGGGGACAGACTGGAGGGCCGGCTGCGGGACCGTGAGTGACGGTGACGGCTGCGCGAGCGAGAATGACGTGAGGACTGGTACGGGCTCCTGCTGCGGGACTTTCCCGTCCGCCTGAGAGCGACAGCAGAATTAATTCATGACAGGGTTCCCACACATTTTCCATTTCAAAATTCCATACTTTTCCCAAACCTCTCAGACCATATTTAAAATAAATGGTTCATAGTGCATTATAAGTGACCCTGGAGCACAAAAGCAGTCTTAAGTAGCTCAGGTATATT
>NW_015586906.1:0-285 GCF_001515605.1 Sinocyclocheilus anshuiensis | reverse complement strand
TGTGACACTGAAGACTGGAGTAATGGCTGCTGAAGATTCAGCTTTACCATCACAGTAATAAATTACATTTTAAGATATGTTAAAATAGAAAACAATTATTTTTAAATAATTTACATTCTAATAATATTTTATAATCTTACTGTTTTTACTGTATTTCATCATCAAATAAATGCCGTCTTGGTGAGCATATATAAAGCTTATTTAAAGCTGCATTGAAAATCATCTGTAATGTTTATAAACACACACACACACACACACATTATAGACAAAAATATATATGAATTT
>NW_015586905.1:0-285 GCF_001515605.1 Sinocyclocheilus anshuiensis | reverse complement strand
TGTTGCAATGCGGTTGCTAGGGTACCCGGGGCGGTGTCTAAGGTGCTGCTAAGCGGTTGCTAGGGTACTCGGGGTGGTTGCTATGTGCTAGGGTACCCGGGGTGGTTGCTAAGGTGTTGCTATGCGTCAGCTTGGGTACCCGGGGGTGGTTGCTAAGGTGTTCCTATGCGGTTGCTAGGGTATCCGGGGCGGTTGCTAAGGTTTTGCTATGCAGTTGCTAGGGTGTTGCTAAGGAATTCGGGGCGGTTGCTAAGGTGTTCCTATGCGGTTGCTAGGGTACCCAGG
>NW_015586904.1:0-285 GCF_001515605.1 Sinocyclocheilus anshuiensis | reverse complement strand
ACTACTCAGAACACCCCAGAAACTGCATAGCAACTACAAAGAATACCATAGCAACCACTCAGAGCACCCTAGCAACTACTTAGAACACCCTAGCAACCACATAACAACCACCCAGAACACACTAGCAACTGAAAAATGTCTATCTCTCTCATGTCATGTCTCTCATCTTGAAAAATTTTTTTGCATCTTCAGCTCCCTGTTTTTTTATGGAAGCCCATTTCCGCCACTGAATAAAAAAATAAAGATAATTGCAACTTTTTATCTCACAATTCTGACTTTTTTCTC
>NW_015586903.1:0-285 GCF_001515605.1 Sinocyclocheilus anshuiensis | reverse complement strand
GCAGCTGAGAAAGAAAAAGGAGCACTGAAGAAGAAAAACGTAACGTTATTTGTTAAAAGCTTATTTTGATTTTCTAAACCTGTTAATGACTTACCTCATGGATGGACGTTTAAGTTACCCTCCTTGCGCTCACCGTTTAGTAACTTCCGGTTCGCAAAGTAATCTCTTAACTCACTATGGCAGTCCATCTGAATCGCTGCAGGTTTTGTATATATCATTTATTCTTAATATTTTAAATAGTTTTAATACATTCGTAATTACTTTTAATTAAATTATCAACACTTA
>NW_015586902.1:0-285 GCF_001515605.1 Sinocyclocheilus anshuiensis | reverse complement strand
TTAAAATCTAAATGTTCTATAAATAATATTTATAGCTATTATTTTATTTCAGCTTTATTTTAATTAACAATTGTCACTTTTCATCAAGTTAATGTGCCATTTTGCCTAAATAAGCATTGTTTTTGTTGTTGTTGTTGTTGTTGTTTTGTTTTGTTTTGTTTTGGTGTGTTTTGTTGTTAAAATTTGTTAAATGGTAGTGTACAAATATTGCAATTTAAAAAAATTTAACATATATCTAACTTGATCCAACCTGACACTTCTAAAAATACAGTTAAAATCAACATT
>NW_015586901.1:0-284 GCF_001515605.1 Sinocyclocheilus anshuiensis | reverse complement strand
CTTGTTTGTAAACGAATCCGCAGTGAAATGAAGTGAACAAAGGACATAGTTCTTACTGACGTGGTCTGGAGCTTCATTCAAAATAAAGTTCATCCACTCTTTCCTAATGTTTGGATCAGAAGGAAGGCAATGCAAAGACTGTGCTTTTCCACAGCTTGGCACTGCACAGCATCTTGTGGTTTTCGGAACATATTTATTGTTTGATTTACGCGTTTGCCTGTAGTTGCACTACACGCACAAATCGGTGGGCGGGGCTAAACAGGCAGTGATGTAGAAGCAGGGGT
>NW_015586900.1:0-285 GCF_001515605.1 Sinocyclocheilus anshuiensis | reverse complement strand
CTCTTGATATTTTAGAGTGTCACCCCTTCATTGCTGTGCACTTTTCTCTGCATCGTGAATGATTTGTAGATTGTACACACAAGAAATTCTCTGTATTTTCGTATTTTTGCGTATTTCCCATTCATGTCCAATGGCGGTCATTTTAAACCACGAATAACAAGTGTGAACTTTTTTTTACAACCATTTAGCTTTTTCGAATCAAATCCACAATTTTTTTTTTGTGGTCGCATAGTGACTGCTATAAAAGTCAGCGAGTTTCGTACCATTCCGATGAAGTAGCGATTT
>NW_015586899.1:0-285 GCF_001515605.1 Sinocyclocheilus anshuiensis | reverse complement strand
AAGGGTCCTACAACTTCTAAATGTACATACAATATATATAAAAAACATTTTTTTTTTTATGATTTTGAAAGAAATCTCATATGCTCAATAATGCTGCATTTTTGATCAAAAATAAAATATAGTGAATTAATATATATTACTATATGAAAATATGCAGCAAAATATTGTATTATTGTTATTATTATTTTAAGATATTATGAAATGTAATTTATTCCTGTGATGGAAAAAGCTTGAATTTTACAGTTTTAGAGTGTTATAGTTTTTGTTAATATTTTGAATTAGATT
>NW_015586898.1:0-285 GCF_001515605.1 Sinocyclocheilus anshuiensis | reverse complement strand
TCAGCTCCACAGGTGAGGGATGGTCCGCAGACTTTATAGCACTGCCTTTATCATCATAGCTTTTTGGTTTCATGACATGTGTTCTGAGTCCTCTTCTGTTTTGTTTCCAAACAACATTAAGCCATTTACGGTTTTGATAAGTATTCACTCCAAAAACAGCTGTAGACAGTTCTGACCATACCTCTGAACTCCAATCCGTTTTCTTCATCCTTATATTGACACTATTGAACTTGTCAATAAGTCGTGCAAGTCCTCCAGATCTTATCCATAAATCGTGTTTTTTTT
>NW_015586897.1:0-285 GCF_001515605.1 Sinocyclocheilus anshuiensis | reverse complement strand
GATTTATTTGTTCTTGGTATATTTGAAATGAGGACATTTCTTTTGTTAAGGGGGGAAAAATGTGAGATTTATTCTGATTATCTTATATTATGTGTAAATTAAAATTAAGTGGGATAATCTGGTTTGTTTTATGTATGTGACGTGATGGACAGGTTAGCGCGATGACATGCGCAGTGAATTGGCGCGATGACATGCGCAGTGGATGTCATGTGAGACTGAGCTATTCGCGGGGAGTGTGTTGAGGGAGGAATACATGTGATGCGAGCTGTGCGTTGAATTCATTCC
>NW_015586896.1:0-285 GCF_001515605.1 Sinocyclocheilus anshuiensis | reverse complement strand
TCTGCTGTCTAAAGTTTAGATGACTGCGAATTTAAACTTACATACGTTTTATCTCTAGGTTATTGATTAAAAAATTAACATGAACAACCTATGTTAATATAAATACAAGATTTTATCATGGCTGCAACATTGAGGGCAATTGTAACATTGTGCTACAATTGCCCTGGCCTGAGCCACATGGCCCAGTGTAAGCACCTTGTTTGTCTGTGTTGACATACTTTTAGAAAATTAACATATTTCAATGTAAAACTACATTTAAAAATGATTAGTGTTACGCATTAAATA
>NW_015586895.1:0-284 GCF_001515605.1 Sinocyclocheilus anshuiensis | reverse complement strand
TGGTATCGGCGTTTGGTATCGGGACATTTTAACGAGTATGAGTACAGGAGCTCAGTATCGGCCCGATACCGATACGTATCAGTGCATCCCTAATTATTATACTTTTTCAAATGTAATTTTATGTTTGTACTTTTGGAAATTAATCTTTACTATCCATGATTAGGCAAATTATTTAGCATTTTAGGCTCATGTTGAATTGAATTTTGGAAACCATGTTAGCCTACATTTTGTAGTTAATGTGGTTTTACTGCAAATGCTGTAGTAATGGTTATTTTTGTACTTAC
>NW_015586894.1:0-284 GCF_001515605.1 Sinocyclocheilus anshuiensis | reverse complement strand
GTGAGGATGAAGAGGATGAGAGGAGCGTTGAAAAACTGAGGCTTGTGCTTTTTATTTTCTGTTCCGCACTGATCATATTATTCACTGCCAGCGCCATCATTTATGTCCGTCGACGTGGCTACATCTTCAAGCTTTACAAAAAACGTATTGCTAAACTTGTGGCTGGAAAGCAACAGGAGCTCGATCCTGATCGATTCCTGTACGACGTGTATCTTTGTTTCAGTTCCAGTGATATTAAGTGGGTAGAAAGAGCGCTGTTGAAGAGGCTCGACTCTCAGTTCTCA
>NW_015586893.1:0-284 GCF_001515605.1 Sinocyclocheilus anshuiensis | reverse complement strand
GGGCTGTACGAATACTGGAGCCTACAGATGGCCAGTCCATCACAGCGATAAAAATCTCACTGGAATATTACAATTAATGGTAAAAGTCAATGTTAACTGATATTTCTTACTGGCACAATAAAGTGAAATATAAATATAAATAATACATATATAAATAATGGTCTTGAAATTTGGGTGAAGAATCTAATGTGCCATTTGTACAGTACAATTCTGTATATTAACAACATTTACTGCAATGTCATTTTCAGTGTAACTAATTGTCTTACACTTATATAGTGTAAAGA
>NW_015586892.1:0-284 GCF_001515605.1 Sinocyclocheilus anshuiensis | reverse complement strand
CTCTGTTCTCCCGTTTGGGCTGGCTTTGGCCCCGCACACTTTCTCAAAGTGCATGGACGCAACTCTCGCCCCCCTCAGAGCGAGCGGGATGCGCTTTCTCAATTATTTGGATGACTGGCTGATCTTAGCTCGGTCACGGGACACACTATAGCCAGCCATATAGACAAACTGCTTCATCACTTGGACTTCTTGGGACTATGTGTGAATGTGCGTAAGAGCATTCTCGCCCTGAGTCAGTTTATAATGTATCTGAGAGTGTGCTTCGACTCGGTGGAGATGCGCGC
>NW_015586891.1:0-284 GCF_001515605.1 Sinocyclocheilus anshuiensis | reverse complement strand
TAGTATCTAGTAATGCTTGTGTCGGTAACAGGGTTGACAAAAATATTAAAACATGAGGTAGAAAAATAGTCATAAAATAATAAGTTACATAGCCTGAGATGGCACAATACAATTTCTTGCCATTTTAAGTCTTCATTTCATGGATATTTAAAAAATGTTGATTAAACATTTTATTTTTTCATTTTTACAAGTGGAAAAGGCACCAATTTCATGGAATGACCCTGCTACAAATATACCAGAGCGACTTAAGACTGGTTTTGTGGTCCAGGGTCACATATAATATA
>NW_015586890.1:0-284 GCF_001515605.1 Sinocyclocheilus anshuiensis | reverse complement strand
GATGCACCGGGGACCTGATTATAGCACTTAAAACCTGTAAAAGTCCATTTTCATGATATGTCACCTTTAAAATAATATAATTTAATAATTGAATAAAATGCCTTTTCTGTCACTAATAATGCAGCCCAATTGAACTGGTTTGCACTCTTATTTCTATGTGTGCGGTCATGAACGTGTCAGTGAAATGAAGTAAAGCAGGTACCGAGTCTGTCTGGCAGGACCTCGAGTCCCTGCACCCGCTCGTCTTTATGCAGCTCCAGGCCGTAGACGCAGTCGAAGCCGTC
>NW_015586889.1:0-284 GCF_001515605.1 Sinocyclocheilus anshuiensis | reverse complement strand
GAGAATTCATCAGGATGATCACTTCACAAACAGCTTCAATGTGAAAGTGTGGTGGGCAGGGCTTTGAGGTCACATGAGCTGATGAGGGCGGAGCTCACCTGCGACTCCAGGTGCTTCTCTGTGAGAATCATCATTTCTTCATACGTCATCTGACAAAAGAGCGACGCATATTTATGCAGACGGAGACTCTTCAGCCAGGACGGTACGTCTGCAAGAGAAACACACACACACACACACACACAGAGACGCAGACAGACACAGACAGACAGACAGACAGACAGACA
>NW_015586888.1:0-284 GCF_001515605.1 Sinocyclocheilus anshuiensis | reverse complement strand
CTTCAGTATTTTTGAAATAGCAAGCATCACAAAGTATACACAGTACCTAGTAATCCATCTCCAACACAGCCACAGACTGTCAAATTGGTCCAAATTGAGGGCGAGCACATGCAACTGGAGGGCAATCCCTAGTGGGAGAATCAGACTCTATAAATAAGGAAGTCGGGCTTGTGGATCAGTGTCGTCCCTTTGAATCTTGTATAAACTCTCTGCTCACTCTAAAGAGCCTTTTGGGAATCATTTGCGCGAGAATCAACTGTGCAGGATGTAGCATGAGCTCAAGT
>NW_015586887.1:0-284 GCF_001515605.1 Sinocyclocheilus anshuiensis | reverse complement strand
GTTTGTCAGCAGTATATGAGGTCTGATGATTTGCATTGCAGCGTGAGTGTGTGAATTACAGGTGCATCATTATTAACTGTGTCAAGAGGAACAGACGCTTCCAACAAGGACAGAAAGCTTCAGCAGACAGGAGTAGAGTTGAAAGGCCACCCGCAGTGATAAGCAGCCACTTCAGATCGTTTCTAAAAGTGTCACAAAAGAACAGCCGCCGCAAGCATTACCTCAGGTTTGAAGGGATTGTTCAGCCAAAAATTGAAAGTTTTTGTCATTTTTCAAACAGTATC
>NW_015586886.1:0-284 GCF_001515605.1 Sinocyclocheilus anshuiensis | reverse complement strand
GCGGGCTCGGGGTCTCCATCATCAGTGGGCTCGGGCTTGCGCTCTGCGCAGCGGGGTGATGGGGGGCTGTGCTCTGGGTCTGGCTGTGCTCTGGATCGGGACCGGACACTCTCCAGACACTGGATGATACCTTCCCTCCAGCTCAGTCCAGTGGTGTCTGGGAGGTCAAAGGGGCAATGGTAATTTGCCCCAATCCAGAACAGTGAGTTCAGCGCAGCGTCGTCGAACGCCAATAAAATGGTGAGCTGGCTGAACTCAACCGCATACTCCAAGAGGGGCAGGTC
>NW_015586885.1:0-284 GCF_001515605.1 Sinocyclocheilus anshuiensis | reverse complement strand
GTATGTAAACAAAACTTTTATTTTGGATGCGAATAATCGCGATTAATTGTTTGACAGCACTAATATAAATACATATATACATATATTTTAAAATAGTAATTACATTTAAAATAGTAATTAAATTTATTTAATTACTATTTATAAAAAAATATATATGTATTTATATTAGTGCTGTCAAACGATTAATCGTGATTATTCACATCCAAAATAAAAGTTTTGTTTACATACTATATGTGTGCATATTGTGTATATTTATTATGTATATATAAATACAAACACATGCA
>NW_015586884.1:0-284 GCF_001515605.1 Sinocyclocheilus anshuiensis | reverse complement strand
GCACGGCCCAAGGACAAGGGTTGGGAGAAATCAATGTTGTGAGCAACGCAATACAGTACTCATAAAAGACATTGAGCAATAAAAAAATGTAACTGCTGGAAAAGCATGGTTTTCCCCATCAGTTCTATAGCAATAAGTAACCTTTATGTGTTTTATTTGTGTTGTTCACCGAGGTAAAAGAGCTTTTACACAGTCTAAAGAGAATTGATTTCTTTGGTCACAAAAGCATGTTTTCTATCAATCTTTATCAATCTCAATATAGCTCTGTAAAATGATAATAACAG
>NW_015586883.1:0-284 GCF_001515605.1 Sinocyclocheilus anshuiensis | reverse complement strand
GGGGTGCGTCCATATGGGTTCGTCCGTGGAGGCTGTGCCCAGGCCAGGCCAGCTGAGCTCCCTATTCCACCATGGCCTCCTGAACTGTCTGCCCTGCCATGGCTCCCCGAGCTCCCTGTTCTGCAATGGCCTCCTGAACTGTCTGCTCCACCGTGGCTTCCTAGTCTGCCTGCTCCACCATGGCGCCCCAAACTGCCTGTTCCGCCATGGCTTCGTAGTCTGCCTGCACCGCCATGGCTTCCTGAACTGCCTGCTCCGCCATGGCCTCCTGAACTGCCTGCTCC
>NW_015586882.1:0-284 GCF_001515605.1 Sinocyclocheilus anshuiensis | reverse complement strand
TTTCCACGACATTCTAATTTATTGAGATGCACCTGTATATTTAACCAAGCTCCAGACACTGCTTAATTGGACATTGTGGAATTGCTGACATTACATAGGCAAATACATTTGTATACGAAGATCCTTATCAAATTGTCCCTTTTTGTAGACGAATGTTATTGGCTTGGTCCCTAATTTTTACATTATTTTATACCTCACTCGTATCTAATTTGGAATAAGTTTACTTTGATAGTGGGTTGAAAGGGGTCATATGATGTTGCTAAAAATAACATTTATTTTGTGTA
>NW_015586881.1:0-284 GCF_001515605.1 Sinocyclocheilus anshuiensis | reverse complement strand
AATAAGTTCAGAAATTAAGTTCTGTGTAATAAAGTAGAATGACATGGGGACAAAGTATTGAACACATGAAGAAAGGGAGGTGCAAAAAGGCAAGGAAAGCCAAGACACCAGCAGAAATCTACCAGTAATTAGAAATTCAGTGGAAATTAATATTAGCTGGTTCAGTGCCAGCACTTACAGTACCAGGATGATGAAGATGAAACAAGGGTGGACAATGATCCCAAACACAGCCAAGGAAACTCAATTGGTTTCAGAGAAAGAAAATAAAGCTGCTAGAATGGCCA
>NW_015586880.1:0-284 GCF_001515605.1 Sinocyclocheilus anshuiensis | reverse complement strand
TGCATCATCTTTTCAGTTAAATTCTTAAATTGAATCAGTCAATTAAAATAATAAGTCATTTGGGCTGTTAGCAAGCAAATGAAATCAGTATTGACAAAATGAATGTTTGCAATACAGAGAGAAAACAGAAGCTGCATCTGAAGTGGCATTTAGATGCATTTACTCACTGTTTAATGTAGGACATGAATGCATATAACCTGCAGTTACAAATGCATTCATACGGTTTTGATATTTTAAATATAAAACGTTGAATACTGATATTTGAAATTATAAAAAAAAAAATG
>NW_015586879.1:0-284 GCF_001515605.1 Sinocyclocheilus anshuiensis | reverse complement strand
GTGGTAACACTACAGGACCAAATTGAATCCGTTTTGCTGAAATTAAATTTCAACAGCCTGTGGAGAGGCTGGGAATTGAACCCAGTACCTCATACATGCAAAGCATGCGCTTTACTACTGAGCTACATACCCCAGGTGCGAAAACGTTTTCTACCACTGAGTGTAACTCAGTAGGACAAAATTCCCCAGTTGAAAGGAATATTTTCTACCACTGAGGTCCAACAAATTTTTTCTGCTTCTGTAGGTTTTCAAATGCTATTAAATTCAGATGTGGTAACGCTACA
>NW_015586878.1:0-284 GCF_001515605.1 Sinocyclocheilus anshuiensis | reverse complement strand
GTAAACGAGATGGAGGGAAGTTAGCGAGTGAAGGGCATAAAAAAAGTGAACTGAAATGCAGCCATAGACTCGGCCCCGAAAGCATCACTTCAGCACTGCTCACACACTGTTGCTGCTCCCGGTGTGAATGCACTCATTTGTTAACAAGCACACTGAAAAAAAACGTGCTGCTCATGCTTGCAGTGTAAAACTGGCCTAGTGAGAGTTTGTTGACGTACTACAGGTGCAAAATTATTTATAGTCAACAGAATTTCTAAAGGGGACCATCAAAATAAAGTGTTATA
>NW_015586877.1:0-284 GCF_001515605.1 Sinocyclocheilus anshuiensis | reverse complement strand
GCCACTCCCATAATAGCGGTCACCACTCAAATTAATGCACGACTCAGATTAACTGTACCGCATGTGTGTAAGACCCTAATACAATTATAAAGTTATTATTTCATCACAAATAAATATTTCAATGAGTAAAAACTGGCTGTGTCTATAGTATTATAGATTGCACGACATTATAATATTATTTTCAAATTATTATTATTTTAAATGATTGTCTCCGGATTAGTAGGCTACTCTTATAATACAGTAGCAGTGGCTGGGACAGATTTTAAATATCAATTCCACTTAAA
>NW_015586876.1:0-284 GCF_001515605.1 Sinocyclocheilus anshuiensis | reverse complement strand
TCAGGATTCACAGATAAATAGAAAGTTCAAAAGAACAGCATTTATATAACACTAATCTGAACATCAGATATGTACAATTACTCCCATTACTTTATTACAAAGCAATCATAACCAGAAATCTGTGTATATAAATCTTAATATTTTTAATATTTAAGTACTCCAGCTATTGTGAAATCAAACATCTTAAAATGATATTTTATTGTAAAGTAGTTGCGTAATTTGATGTCTGATGCATTCATAATCATGAAATGTATATTTATTAGGGATGCACAAATACCGCACTC
>NW_015586875.1:0-284 GCF_001515605.1 Sinocyclocheilus anshuiensis | reverse complement strand
CGATCGAATCAAAGAACTGGGGACTCTGATTCCTAAATCAAATGACCCGTAAGCAGTGTTCAGTAGAAACACACTTACACATGAAGCAGATGAATACATGCTATTATCACAGCAGAGGTTAGTGCTGTTGATAGAGGGTCTATCAGATGTGCTGGTGTCAGCTGCTTGTGTGTGTTGCTCAGGGACATGCGCTGGAACAAGGGCACTATTCTGAAGGCCTCTGTGGATTACATCAGGAGACTTCAGAGAGAGCAGCAGCGTGCCAAAGAGCTGGAGAACCGTCA
>NW_015586874.1:0-284 GCF_001515605.1 Sinocyclocheilus anshuiensis | reverse complement strand
TGGTCATTGGTGTCAATGTCACATGTACTCCCTTAGCAACTTTTAACCTACACTATGGATCAGCAGCTCCTCCGTGTGCGTGTAAGCGTAAGCTGTCACAAAGTTAACCCTCAAACACTGTACCACAGGCACTACAGTGGAACGTTAACGGGTGAACTTATTTACAGTAAATGCATTGTCTGCTGGTTTATTTAGCTACTTTTCAGTGCACCACATTAAGTATGCCACTTGATACTGTGAGACTTTGAATGTTAAAGTGCAAATTAACACCTGACCACTCTTGT
>NW_015586873.1:0-284 GCF_001515605.1 Sinocyclocheilus anshuiensis | reverse complement strand
GATTCAGTTCTGTCAGATTTGAAGGGTTTGAATTTAAAGCTTCAGCCAATAAACGACAATCTTCTTCTGTGATATCGCTGTTATTCAGACTGTGTTAAGAGGAAACACAATTACACCATTAACAATAACAACAACAACTAAATATTTACCAATAGTTATAAGTCAACACTTTCTGGCAAACAATATATAAACCATCCAACAGCAAGTTCATAAGTACTAAAATTGTCATAATAATGATCAAACTTACATCAGTGTGTTGAGTTTACAGTGTTTGTCCTGCAGTA
>NW_015586872.1:0-284 GCF_001515605.1 Sinocyclocheilus anshuiensis | reverse complement strand
GTTTTACTGTAACATTTGTTAATGCAACTGACCCAGATGAGGGCGTTAATGGAGAAGTTGAATATACTTACGGTAGAAACGTGCAGCGAAAAGTACGTGATATATTTGATTTGGATAAAGTGACAGGCGAAATACGTGTCAAAGGCAAAATCGATTTTGAAGAGAACGAAATTTATAGCCTAAACATTAAAGCATCAGATAAGGGACGCCCTCCTACGAACACTGACTGCAGAGTTATCATTAAGATTATTGATGTCAACGATAATGAACCTGAGATTGAAGTA
>NW_015586871.1:0-284 GCF_001515605.1 Sinocyclocheilus anshuiensis | reverse complement strand
TTGCACCTGGAGAAAGGTGTGCTCTTTGAGTTTAGCTTCTGATGATGTGAGTTAATTATATTGAGAGCATGTGTTTGCTGAATTAACTTACAGTGCAATGAATTATTTATTTGGCCACTTTTGTGAAAGTTTTCACAGAAAGAGTTTTGAATATTGAAGCATGTGTGGAAATAGGTGAATAGTGTTTACAGTTATGGGAGATGCATGTGTGTGTTTGGGAATGACATAAGGGTATTGGGTTTTGTGCTACAGAAACCAGTTTTTGTGTTTAAGCAATTGAGAAA
>NW_015586870.1:0-284 GCF_001515605.1 Sinocyclocheilus anshuiensis | reverse complement strand
GACAGTATAGAAGGGTGGATGGTTAGGATATACATGGAGAGATGGAATTTAATGGATAGATGGAGGACAATGACAAATGTTCTTTATATTAAAGTTAAATGTTTTTTTTTTTATGTTTGTGAGATTGTGTGACAATCTTGCATCCTGTGTATATCGCGTTATCAATTTTCCCATCCTTTTGGATTACAGAGGTAACGATTACAGATCGTTACTTCCTACCCTGGTATAATACAGTGTTTGATGCATAAAAATGATCTACTTTAGGTATTTGTGCTGCACAGAAA
>NW_015586869.1:0-284 GCF_001515605.1 Sinocyclocheilus anshuiensis | reverse complement strand
TTTTTTTTAATGTTTTGTCGTAATTATAAACACCATGGTTTGTAACGAAATGAGTTTTACGGTTTACGGCTCTGTTATTGTTGTAGTTATTTACTTCTAGCGGCTAAGAGACCGGAAAACGTGCACATTTACATAAAATAACTAAATTACGCATTGCAAAAAACACAATTTTATTAAGGCATCAAGTTTATTTGAAATCAACATAATCGACATTTCACTTTAGGTTATTTTAGGAACCACACAAAGTCTGACAAATTATACTCATGATGTGTAAATATATATAT
>NW_015586868.1:0-284 GCF_001515605.1 Sinocyclocheilus anshuiensis | reverse complement strand
TTTTTTTTTTTTTTTTTTCAAACAATTTGGCAGTGAATTAATTCAAGATACAGCACAATATAAAAGTCTGAAAACACATTGAAAATTTGTGATTCCAAGTTTTTCAATTTAGCCTTTCACTCAAATTAGGATTAATATAATTTGCAATATATATATAATATATATAAAATAATATAACAAAATATGTATTTGAAAAATAAATTCCACAGAAAATCCCCATTGTACATTGTATGAAAATTTATATCTTGTGCAGTTTAGTTTCTTGTCAATTTATTCTGTTTTAA
>NW_015586867.1:0-284 GCF_001515605.1 Sinocyclocheilus anshuiensis | reverse complement strand
TATAATAATAAAAATAAATGGTGCAGAAACAATGTTCACTTGGAAATTGCTTGGAAATTTCACGAATAATTACAAATAATTATTTATTTAGCAGTTATTTAGCTGATTTTCAAGCAGACATGAGCAGCACTTGGATGTTTTTGTGTTTAACTGAGAAGCAGCATGAGTGAGTTTTCTCATACTGTAGATTTTGCATGTCATGGATAATTTGTTAGGCTGTTTTTATATTGAGGAACATTTCATCTCCTTAAAGGGGTCATATGATGTTGCTAAAAATAACATTA
>NW_015586866.1:0-284 GCF_001515605.1 Sinocyclocheilus anshuiensis | reverse complement strand
GGTATTCAGGGCCTTGTAGGTGAGCATCCTCCAGGGAAGATGGGCCACTGACTTCATCTTGTAGTTGATGAAGAGCTGCGGTGTCATGGTAATGAACCCTTTAGGAAAAACAAAGCATTTATCATTGGAATTATAGGCAAGTTGAATTTTTACAGTTGGACGTGTCATAAGAACTAATGAAAAATAAGGATGTGTGAAACAACAATTTAAAATCAGTGGGATGCCTGAACAACTAGTCAGTCTTGAGGACTCAGGGGTCTTGAGAGATGCCTTTTTTTTTTTAA
>NW_015586865.1:0-284 GCF_001515605.1 Sinocyclocheilus anshuiensis | reverse complement strand
ATGATTCATCAGCTGGGGAAGTAAGGTGATATATATTAGTTTAAGAGTTTACTCTATTCACCTTTGCTATCTTGCCTTTGGTTAAAACCAAAAACTGTTTTGATGTGGTTTGCGTCTGCAGCCGGTCCAGCCGCAGTACTACTACGGCAGTAATTTTGGCTACATCATCGCCTTCAAGCCCCATAACGACCCCGAGTGGATGAGGGTGACAGTGACCGATCCACAGGCCCAAAAGTATGTCCACAAAGACTCGAAAATCCCCCCGTCCACCAGGTTTGAGGTGA
>NW_015586864.1:0-284 GCF_001515605.1 Sinocyclocheilus anshuiensis | reverse complement strand
GAAAATTGTAACTTAATGAGAGTATGACAACAAGAAAATGAAAATTTTTATCTTCATTGGAATTGGGGTTGAATGCTTAGGGATATTTTGCTCAGTTTTGTTTGGGTTTAGGAAATGTAATAAAATAAATTCTATTGCATATCATCTCAGGATACCTGGAATAAGTGTTACAAGTACCCCAGGCACACCATTTTTCCATTTTTGTAGCATAAACACCATCAAAGCGATGCGAGCTTTGGATCTTCCAAGGTTTCTCTATGGCGCTGAAACCTAAAGATGTCCGA
>NW_015586863.1:0-284 GCF_001515605.1 Sinocyclocheilus anshuiensis | reverse complement strand
TTGTCATTAATAAGGTAAGATCACGTGGGTGCTTGAATCGAGATCATGATCTTTTTTTAATTAATCGTGCAGCTCTACCATGACAAAAAATAAACGGGCTAAATAACACTCACACAAGAAACTTTTGCCTATAGTTTAAAACAAATACCACAGCAAAAGCAACTAGCCTAACTAATATAAATTTTAAACATTACTAATGGCATGTAAACAGTCAGTAATTAAATAAGAATAAATAAACAAATTAGCAATAGCACAAATAAATACAACTGAACAAAAATACAAAT
>NW_015586862.1:0-284 GCF_001515605.1 Sinocyclocheilus anshuiensis | reverse complement strand
TCGCAGCTACAATGAGAAAGTAGTTAAATTTGGCGACAAAATCCCAATTGGCAACACTGCACTTTCCGTTACGTCATTGTAAGCAGTAAAGCCTCACTTGTTTGTTTTCATTGGCCACCTCAAACATGGCATTTTTGAGGGCAATTCCAGCATAGCCCAACAAGATTCTAATCTAATCTAGCACTCTAGTTTTGTCAGGATACGCCCGCCGCATGCTTCTACCCAGAGAGCAAGAGCTTAGTGAAAGTGACGTGGCCAAGTATGGTGACCCATACTAGGAATTA
>NW_015586861.1:0-284 GCF_001515605.1 Sinocyclocheilus anshuiensis | reverse complement strand
TTCTTTTGAGAGGAGATCCGTAATAAAATGCTTTTTTTTAGAAGTCAGTTACTGTGTAGCTTCTGATGCCGTGATGAACTCAGAAAGGTTTGAGTTAAATCTGTTTTTTTTTTTTTTACTATTTCACTTAATTTTCAGTTGAGTTTCAGATACACAAAGTAGAGCGGTGTTTGGTTTAATTTATGTCAAGAAAATATTCTTTGCTTAGTTGACTCAAATTAAGTAAGTTCACAGTGATAATGTAATCAAGTTATTAACACAGCATATATATATATATATATATA
>NW_015586860.1:0-284 GCF_001515605.1 Sinocyclocheilus anshuiensis | reverse complement strand
GGATTAGCATCAACACCCCTACCGATCTATTAGTCCCGTTCAAAAAGGGTACTTGTTAGATTTCAACAGTCATTTATAAATGTTATTTACTGGTCCTGGTAACTAAAAGACAGCAATGAATCAAAGTTAAAAAACTAAATTATCAGCAGATCTCTCAGGCAATCTATATGAATGCTTCAGCTCCATGAGGTCATTTTGGCACAGTGTGCTTGGAGAGACCATTACAAATCCTATTTTTTATAACCAGTGTTGGGGAGTAACTAGTTACATGTAACGGAATTACG
>NW_015586859.1:0-284 GCF_001515605.1 Sinocyclocheilus anshuiensis | reverse complement strand
GTATAGAAATAAAACAAAACTGTGCTGGCATCGGATCGGTATCGGTATCGTCCGATATTCAGAACTTTTGGTATTGGATCTTTAGACTATATATATATATATATATATATATTCAGATAAAAAAAAAATTGTATATCAGTGATACTTAAGAATTTAGAGTGACAGGTGGCATAGTCTAAAGTTAATCGAAATATAATAATTTATGTAACAAATCTAAAGCTGATGATACACAGGGCAAATTTTTTTGAGCAATGTTGCTTGGGCACTTTCCCACTGAGAATGGG
>NW_015586858.1:0-284 GCF_001515605.1 Sinocyclocheilus anshuiensis | reverse complement strand
TTTTTTTTTTCTTTTTTTTTAATAAATCATTTATTTTACACACTTCAAAAATCGCATTTGTCTTATTTTAAACGTTTTAAGAGACATTCAGGCTTTTTGTGGTCATAATGAGGTTAAAGTTCATCATGATCTTCTTTCTGTCAGGGTCCCAAAGTCAGTTATAGTGCTGACTTTAATGAAATCCATTTTATCCATGATCTCACTGATAGAGAGACGACCATCCTGGTAATGACATTAAGGACCAGTGTTGGGCAGTAACGCGTTACTAGTAACGCGTTACTGTA
>NW_015586857.1:0-284 GCF_001515605.1 Sinocyclocheilus anshuiensis | reverse complement strand
CACACACACACACACACACATACATACATACATACATAAATAAATATGAATATACATATAAATAATCTGCTATAGAATCCAATTCCACTAGGAGAGTACTACAACCTTTAGAACATGAACAAAAAAATCCACTTTTGGTGGATTAGTTTTTAATAAAAAAATAGTTGTGTGGTGTACATACAGTAAGGGTGTTATTGTCAAAATTTCACCTGTAGTAAGCCATTCTCATCACTACAAATGTACTGCAACCTTTGGAACATGAAAAAAACACTTTTGGTGAATTA
>NW_015586856.1:0-284 GCF_001515605.1 Sinocyclocheilus anshuiensis | reverse complement strand
GTTTTTAGCCGATTCTTGAAGATGCTCGGATTGAGTTGGGCAGGTTTTATTTGTATATTTTCTTTTTTCATTTAAATTTGTTTATTTTTTTAATAATTATGCACTTTTTTATCGTTTTTTTAATTTTTTAAATAGTTTTATATTTTTTGAAAAATGTTTAAAAATGTATCTTTTTATGGTGATCTTTTTTTTATTTCAGTTTAAGTTTTCATTTTTTATTGGACTGTCCCACTTTTAACGTATGTAGAAAACTCTTTTATGAAGTGAACTCACTTAAAGAGTTA
>NW_015586855.1:0-284 GCF_001515605.1 Sinocyclocheilus anshuiensis | reverse complement strand
CTAGAGGGAGTAATGGCGCTGAGAGAGGCACGTGGAGGCCTGACATTGTGTCCTACTGACATCTCCCTAGATATGGCACTTACAAGAGCCTGAGCCATACTCTCTAGAGTGTTCTATAAAAAACAAAATGTATATGAATTATACATGTACTTAATTTAACACAGAAATATGACACAATGCATTTCAGTAAACTTTTACTCTAAGCCAAGTTTAAAACCATGTTAAGGTGTATAATTGTTAGTGGTGGCCAAAATTATTAGAACAGTAGTATTTTCACCAGCTAA
>NW_015586854.1:0-284 GCF_001515605.1 Sinocyclocheilus anshuiensis | reverse complement strand
GGGGGTCTGAATACTTTCCGTACCCACTGTATATATATATTGCTGCGCATTCGGTGCAAGCATGCTACATAGTCTTTTATGATTTAATTAGCTATGCAAGTGTGTGTGTGATGGCTAAAACAGCTGGATGGCTCCTCTGGCTCTCACTCTCTGAGCTCAGACGAAGCAGCTCCCGGCGTGCTGATCATCCTCACTATTGTTTCCTGAGTGGCTTATTAAATTACTCGACCTCCCTCGTATAGTGGGAGCTGTCAATGTGCTGCCCTGCTCCACTCTCCTGCAGG
>NW_015586853.1:0-284 GCF_001515605.1 Sinocyclocheilus anshuiensis | reverse complement strand
TCACTAATCCCGCTGCCGCTGATTTCGCCACGGTTTCTAAAATGGTGGATCACGGCTATGCGGCTATGCCGGCCGTAGAAGAGACTCTCGCGGCACATCTTGCGCCAAATTCCACTCCGTCTTGGAAGTCACGCCCTCTGTTGCCGTCCAAGCCATGCAGGATTACGTCCGCTTTAATCTGAAAATCTTACATGGCCGCTGGGCAGGCCATTCTATGGGTGTACTCCAGGCTTATCAAACAGATGTGCTCAAGGAGCTGGACGAGGGAGAGGGCCTGACCCCAG
>NW_015586852.1:0-284 GCF_001515605.1 Sinocyclocheilus anshuiensis | reverse complement strand
GGGGGTCTGAATACTTTCCGTACCCACTGTATATATATATATAGCAAAAAGAAGGTATGAATCAAAATCCTTTTTTTTGCAGCAATCAACATTATGCCACAAATGCTGTCCATTGAGATTAATTTGTATTAAACCTGGAATATCCCTTTAATAAATTTTAGTACCAATATTTTCATTTAAAATGGCATCATATGTTTTCATGAACAAAAAATAAAATCGCATGAATCACTGCTTGGCATTGCAGCTTTAAATGAGACAGGGTTATTTCTCACTGCCATAAAGGG
>NW_015586851.1:0-284 GCF_001515605.1 Sinocyclocheilus anshuiensis | reverse complement strand
GACACACCTGAACTAAATGACATGATTAACAAGAGACAGAAACTGTGTCACGCAGAGCACATGGGGAGGAAAACACACACAGACAGTCTAGGGGCGTGCGTGACAGTTCGCCCCCCTCCCGGAAGGCGCGTCCTTGCGCCACAGGAACAAAGGGAGGGACGGTTGGGAACTTAGGAGGAGGCTCAGGTGGAGGACGGACACCCGGGTGGAGGATGGCCAACAGAGTCCAGGATGGAGATGACAGAGGGAGGAGCCAGGGAGGAGACAGGAGGGACTTGGAGCAG
>NW_015586850.1:0-284 GCF_001515605.1 Sinocyclocheilus anshuiensis | reverse complement strand
GATAAATTACACACATTCTATATTTACAATACTTACACAGGGTGAGTACAATTTTCCTTGTGCCATCCTGCTTAGAAAGAAATAAACTGCTGAAAGAGGATACAAGACATTAGACATTATTTTAATTGTTGTACGATGAATACTTTTACCCTTCATAAAATAATTTCTACAAATGAGTAAACTTTCTGAACAGCAATCTGAGTTACGCACATAACGTAGCGCAATAAATAATAAAAACGTAGCAGGGAATTTGTGTCTATAGCTGGGCAATGTTGACTTTTGTG
>NW_015586849.1:0-284 GCF_001515605.1 Sinocyclocheilus anshuiensis | reverse complement strand
AAATTGAGAATTTTTATTTTTGGGTAAACCATCCCTTTAAGAATTAAATTTTAGAGCATTCTGTTAAATAGAAGTAGTAGTGTTCATAGATTAAAGATTCAAATAGATAGTGGTGACGCTGCTAAATATAAAGCACCATGAGAAAAAAACAAGTATATTGTGTGAAGTTTTGTACTTAAAAGGGTACAGCAAAATAATAGTAGTAATAATAAAAAGGTAAATAGACAATGTTTTTTTTTTTGTTGTTGTTGATTTTGTTGGTAACAAACATACAGCATGATCAG
>NW_015586848.1:0-284 GCF_001515605.1 Sinocyclocheilus anshuiensis | reverse complement strand
GGGTTAAAGCGGCTGGCACGCATGCACCTGGGCATCGAGATCAATACGGACCGGAGGATGAGCACTAGAGCCGTCAACTGTCACTGAACCTTACACACCGGAGCGTCTGACAGACAAAAACACTGACTAGATTAGTTTACTCCAGCTTTAAAAGGGAGGAAATGCTGGAATGAAGTAGAAGAGAGCGGGCTAGAGAGAGAGAGAGAAGAGAGACATGGATGATTGGTTTAGTGAAGAGCGTGAGTTCTTCAGCAGTCTTCTCTCCTGCTGCCTCATTGCCTCAG
>NW_015586847.1:0-284 GCF_001515605.1 Sinocyclocheilus anshuiensis | reverse complement strand
GACAAAATTAGAAATAAATAAATATACAAAGAAATGTATAAATACATATATAAATAAATATACAAAGAAAAGTAAAAAAAAAAAAACTAAATTATTTATACTTTTATCTCCTTATTTATGTATATATATTTTTTTCCACGTTTTATTTACTTTTTTCTTTTCTTTATTTAGACATTTATGTGTTTATTTACATATTTATTTCTATGTTTATTTATTTCCACATTTATTTTCATTTCTACATTTATTTATTTATTTCTACATTTCTTTGTCCGTAGGGTAATGAG
>NW_015586846.1:0-284 GCF_001515605.1 Sinocyclocheilus anshuiensis | reverse complement strand
GACAATTGGCAGTAGCAGGCACTATAAAAAGTCCAGTTCAACAGCATTAATATGTGCTGTGTGGGGGACAAATGTGTCTCCTGCTTTTGTTTCTTTTTTTTTTGTTGAACATGGAGGGTATCACTGTCCAACTCTTAAGGTTTACTTTTAATTTGTTGTTTCTGTCCTTTTTTTTTTCCCCCTGTTAAGCAAAGTGTTTAAGAAGTGTTTGATTTGCAGATTTTCTCTAGTATTTTTTTGCTTTTGTGTCCATGGGCATATTGGAAGTGGTAAGTCTTATTCAG
>NW_015586845.1:0-284 GCF_001515605.1 Sinocyclocheilus anshuiensis | reverse complement strand
AGAGTCCTCTGCTTCTGAGACTTCCTATGCAATTGAACAATGTCATCATCATCAGTATAAGCTCACTTGACATCAAAATGACACGATTAGATATCATGTTAATATTTTATATATAATATGCGTGTACACTTGCCTTGGACAAGTGTAACTCCGGCATTAGGTGTATGACTGATAACTGAATGAATCAGTGCATCGAGGTCAAGATCTGAAATTGTGCTGAAATTAGTCTCAATGCCATACTGAAGGCATCGTCTCCGAATGGTTCGACAGCTTACACCCAGACA
>NW_015586844.1:0-284 GCF_001515605.1 Sinocyclocheilus anshuiensis | reverse complement strand
GCAACCTTACCCACCCCATTACTTGGATACTTTCTATTCGCATCCCCCATGTCCTGTTCCGGCTCAGGTACTGCTGATATTAATGCAGCTGTTGACCAGTTTTTTTCTAATGGGCATAGCGCCCATTCCCTGTAATGGGGTCCTTCTTTTTGGGTCTATCACCACTAGTCTGTGGTTAGGATTACATAATTTGTAATTACAAGAAGTGTTGGATTCCCCTCACTCCTGAGGGTCTTCCTGCCGAGTCCTTATTTTCAGAGAACCCGTCTCTGAGGCCTGATGAG
>NW_015586843.1:0-284 GCF_001515605.1 Sinocyclocheilus anshuiensis | reverse complement strand
TTGTTGTGAGAACAGCATTGACAGCAGCAATGGTTGTCCCCTCCATCATGTTTAAAAGATGACCCACCCAACTCGGAAACTCTGGTATCAAAATTATGTCTGAATTCCCCAATAGTAAATACGATTTGAGAGGCGTTCACGTCTAATTTCCGATTAGAAAACTCGTTTACGATAATTCCGATAGCACGTGAAGGCAGCATTAAAAGCTGTTGTGGTCGCGCAGTGAGTCCCGTGACAGCGCTCGTGTCCATTGTAGACATTACTATCTGTCACAGTGTTGCCAA
>NW_015586842.1:0-284 GCF_001515605.1 Sinocyclocheilus anshuiensis | reverse complement strand
TCAGCAGAGCTCATTAGCATTTAAAGCAACATGGACTAGAACCGCCTGCTGAAAACAGAGCTGATTTTGACAGGGTAAAAATGGTGTTTTTTACACTACCACTGAGAAATTTTAACCAACGTAGGTTATAGACTTTTCATTAGGACCCTAAAGAATCATATCAACTTGTGTAAAATGGGCATCCAATGACCCCTTTAAGACCTGCACGTGTCTAATATACAGGCACGTATCTATTTTTTTCTCAACTGTTTACTTTCATTTTAGACATAACCAACTGAGTCTAT
>NW_015586841.1:0-284 GCF_001515605.1 Sinocyclocheilus anshuiensis | reverse complement strand
CAGTGATGTAGAATCAGTGGGCGGGGCTAAACAGGCAGTGATGTATAATCAGTGGGCGGGGCTAAACAGGCAGTGCAGTACAAGCAGCCGTTGATCTTCTGCGAAGGCGGTGCTTATCCACACTATTACATCATAGATTTTGTATATTCCACAAGCTGTCGTTTTGGCAGACTGCCTTCAATAAAAGCTGTTTTTAGACTAACGCAGTGGTTCTCAAAGTGTGGGGTGCGCACGAGTATTACGGGGGGGCGCGGGTCATCAGCAGAAAAATATTTTTTTATAGG
>NW_015586840.1:0-284 GCF_001515605.1 Sinocyclocheilus anshuiensis | reverse complement strand
TACAACAAGGTAAATAGTAGTAGGTAGCTGTTCTGCTACTCTGTTCGATATGTGATGTCAAGTGAGACGTGTACATTTAGCTGGTGAAGATTCTCTCTTTTTTGACTACTTTTACCTGTACGTCTTTTACAAAGACAATTGGTGGAGTATGTATTTGTTCTTATTTTTTGTCTTTCTTTTTGTTTTGTATTTTTATTACAATAATTGTAAATATTGGTTATATTTTTGTTGAATTGTAAAAATGTATGATGTTTATGCCTCAACATCCAGTTTATATGAAGCTG
>NW_015586839.1:0-284 GCF_001515605.1 Sinocyclocheilus anshuiensis | reverse complement strand
TTTGATACATTTTCGAGTGTTATTATCATCGTGACCCTTATTTTTAGGAAGAAGGATGTATATAGTTGAATTGTACTGTTTGTATGGTTTCTATGTGTTTTTCTCAGTGTGTTCTCTCTCTTGTGTGTGTTTGCAGCGACGCTGAGGACAAAGAGCCCAAAGAGAAGAGCCGGAAGTCGCACCGCTACCATCCCTACAAAGAGCGCCGCAGCGGCTCGGCGGACCAGAAGGCCTCCCACAGGAACCGCGTGTTCATTAGCAATATCCCTTATGATATGAAGTGG
>NW_015586838.1:0-284 GCF_001515605.1 Sinocyclocheilus anshuiensis | reverse complement strand
AATTAAAATGAATAAATAGTAAAAATAAAAAATGTCAACTTTTTATTATACACACAAAATTAATGATAAAATCATACATTAAATAATAAAAAGCAAAATTTTTCTTTTTTTTATGTAAATATATATATATATATATGGAAATTAATACAAAACTAATACAAAAAAAATATATATATATTCAACAGTATATTCATATTTATCCAGTATTTCGGCAGAGTTTGGACCACCGTATGGAGCTTCTGGACTGAGCCATAAGCAGGGCGTGGGGTACAGACAGTAGACTG
>NW_015586837.1:0-284 GCF_001515605.1 Sinocyclocheilus anshuiensis | reverse complement strand
TTTTTTTTGTTTTTTTTTTTTTTTGCATTTTGCAAAACTTTTGAAAACTTTTCAAAAAAGTTTAGCATCTTTCCCAAGTTTTGTGTCTCACCTTAAAGCAGTGCGTCTTCTGCTCGCCGTCCCAGATGGTCCGAGGAAGGGGGAACTTCTTCCGGATGCGGTACTTCTCCACCGGGCCCAGCGGTCTCCCCCTCAGGCGCTCCGCCTCGCGGTAGTGCGCGTCCAGCCACAGGTCCTGTAGCTTGGCGTGGGACTCCCGAGTGAAGCGGTGGCTCTGCAGGATC
>NW_015586836.1:0-284 GCF_001515605.1 Sinocyclocheilus anshuiensis | reverse complement strand
TTTGGTTACCAACATTCTTGGTTACTAACATTCTTCAAAATATCTTCTTTTGTGTTTGGCAGAAGAAAGAATCACATACAGGTTAGAAACAAAATGATAACAACATTTTCATTTTTGGGTGAACTGTCCCTTTAAAATGTGTAACTCTCAGAATGAATAATTTGGAATTATCAATTCCATATTATTAGATATTGAATCATCATGTGTTTTTTTGTTGTTGTTTTTTTGTAAAAAACATTACGATCAGCATTGCTATTGTTAACTAAAACTATTTTAAATAGTTG
>NW_015586835.1:0-284 GCF_001515605.1 Sinocyclocheilus anshuiensis | reverse complement strand
TGAAATCGCATCATATGACCCCTTTAATATCTCTGTTTGATTTGAGACATTTTTTGTCAAATATCAGCACTAATGATTTTAGTATTTTGTAGTAAAGTGGCTTCCCTGTATCAACGGTTTCATGTGAGCAGAAATGGAAAAATCCTTGCAACGACATGCTGATCAAACAGACTGACACCTCAGACACACTCGCACAGACACGCAGTTGACACCTCAGACACACACTTGCACTGATACACACTCAAACAGACACCATTGACACCTCAGACACACGCTAACAAACG
>NW_015586834.1:0-284 GCF_001515605.1 Sinocyclocheilus anshuiensis | reverse complement strand
GGAGAAGAAGAAGAAGAAGAAGAAACGGAGCAATTCCAATAGGGTTCTCGCACCATCGGTGCTCGGGCCCTAAATATAGCTGAAAGCAGCGATGGCGGGCCCAAGCCGTCAGTGCAAATGCCTCCCCGGTGTCATCAGGAGAACGGTGCACAGCGGGCACATGCAGTTACAATAACCCTCCTGCAGGTTACGGGATACAGCAATGAAAGTATTCATCCAAACTACCAAGACTGTGAAACTCAATAAGGTTTCAGTTATTAACATTAACTGTATTAATTAACATG
>NW_015586833.1:0-284 GCF_001515605.1 Sinocyclocheilus anshuiensis | reverse complement strand
TGATAGGACAAATGGTTGCCTAGTTATAGCCATTTTTATGTTTTTTTCCCTCCTATAGCGCCACCAAGTGGCCAATCTGTGATTTTTTTCCCCGTGACCTCAGCTTGAGCTCTTACATAAGTGTTCGGAGTTTGGTGAAGATATCTCATTTTGTTCAGGAGTTATAGGCAGTTATAAGTGGCCCTTCCCCTTTCGGACGTTTTGGCATTCCTTTGCGACTGTGAGTCGAAAGTTCCACATTTTTTTGATAATTATTGATATTCACTCTCCAGAGAATCTTTCTG
>NW_015586832.1:0-284 GCF_001515605.1 Sinocyclocheilus anshuiensis | reverse complement strand
GTGATTTTCATGTTGCTGTACTGTTTCATTCTTAAATAACCGCATGCCAAAATCATGACCAATACTACTATATATATATATAATTTTTTTAAGTTCTCAGAGTCCTGTGATCTTGAGAAGATGCTGAAAAGGCGTTTATTCTAAAATATATATATATATATTTTTTGTACTGGTACTTATATATGCTCTTATATATATTTCCACTTGACTTTTTTGTCCCATAACACATTGCGAGAAACCTTGCTTGTGCAGCTCAACAATCCTGCCACGTTCAGTTCCACGTT
>NW_015586831.1:0-284 GCF_001515605.1 Sinocyclocheilus anshuiensis | reverse complement strand
GTTGTAATTGTTGATTATATTCTTTGTCATAGTTTAGGAAATTCTGTGTACACGACAAACTTTAGCGCAGCACATCAGAAAACTCTATGTAAATAAACCAGAAAACTGTAACGAGTGAGAATGCCAGCATTTTCTTGTGCACTGGAAAAGTTTTTCATTTGCACATAAGAGTATTTTAAGTTTTTCTTTTCTTTTTTCAGTGAATGTCACTTTAAAGACTCTATACTTTCATTCATTACATGATAAAGCACTGTCACCATTATACTGATGGATAAAATTGGATG
>NW_015586830.1:0-284 GCF_001515605.1 Sinocyclocheilus anshuiensis | reverse complement strand
ACATGGCTGAGGGTTGCAACAGCACTGGACCCTAGGTTTAAGGACCTCAAATGTCTGAGCAGGGCTGACAGAGCTGAGGCGTGGAGTTCAATCTGTGCCTTACTCCGGGAGAGGGGGCTTGCAGAGCGAGATAAACCAGTGACAACTGAGCCCCCTAAGAAGAGATCATGTCTCATGTCTGTGCCAGAGTCTTCATCTGATGAAGAAGAGGACTGTATTGAGAAATGTGTGGAGTGCTACAAGGCAGAGCCCTCTATTGGCATAGAGGACTGTCCCCTGCAGTG
>NW_015586829.1:0-284 GCF_001515605.1 Sinocyclocheilus anshuiensis | reverse complement strand
GGACTGCAGGCTGCTCAGCACCTGCTCGTGATCACCTGGCAATAGGGTCTTGATCTAGGGAGGGAAATTAACATTATACTACTGTATCAGCTCCCAAGGTTTTAAAACAACTTTCGTCTCAGGGGCCGCAAAAAGAAGATTTGTACCGAGGCAACACTGCTTTTGCGGATGGCGCGGATGTCAGTCATCAGATAGTGCCAGGACACGACGCTCTTCATGTTAATGTGAGAGTGATGCCACAGAGCCAGAGCATTCTGATACAGCTGCTCGATCCTGGTGGAGTG
>NW_015586828.1:0-284 GCF_001515605.1 Sinocyclocheilus anshuiensis | reverse complement strand
GAGGAGGACGACCAACAGAGTCCAGGGTGGTGATGACGGAGGGAGAAGCCATTTAGGAGGCAGAAGGGAGCAGGGCAGATCAGGTGGAGGAAGGAGCCAGGGTGGACCAGACGGAGGGAGGAGTCAGGGAGAAGACAGGAGGGACCTGTAGCAGGAGAAGCCAGGCAAGACCCAGGCCGCAGCCATGATGGCGGCCCACGGTGGAACCGACGGAGGGAGGAGCCGTGGTGGAGGAAGGGCTAACGACAGACGGAGAGCTGATGAGCCAGGGCGATGGGGAGGAT
>NW_015586827.1:0-284 GCF_001515605.1 Sinocyclocheilus anshuiensis | reverse complement strand
TAAAAGAAGTATACTAATAGCACACTTGAATAAACTTATTTTTCGCAAGGGGATTTAAAGCTTGTATAAGGTCGAAAGGTCACATCTTAGATATCACAAGAAAATTCTCTTAACCAACCAAGTGCATTTAACTCTAGCAGGTGGATCTGTGTCTCTTTGATATTGCGTTAACGACTAAGAAGCATGTTTGAAGTCAAACCCGAATCTGTAAGCACGGATGTTGTTAGAAACTGCTCTCATCTTTGCTAGTTCTCTATTATTTCTCCTAAAAGACATTTACTTTG
>NW_015586826.1:0-284 GCF_001515605.1 Sinocyclocheilus anshuiensis | reverse complement strand
AGTTCAAACTGAAATCAGCATAACAAACTGAGATTTCGCATATTTAGAGTCATGACAATTTTTCATAAACATATAATGTTCCCATTTTCATATATTTGAAGAGACTTTTTCAATTTGGTTTTACAACACAAATTATACACAGTCATGCCTCAAACGTTTTTTACAAACTATTTTTTGACAAGTCGCTAAGGACTATAAACATACTGGATTAGATCCAGGTTGTTGTAATGGTGATAAACATAGTGATGCCAGTCACAATCATTTAGAGACTACATAACTAACAA
>NW_015586825.1:0-284 GCF_001515605.1 Sinocyclocheilus anshuiensis | reverse complement strand
AAAGATATTTTGAAGAATATGTTAAGAACTGTTATGTACATATGTAGACTTTTTTTAGCAGATTTAAAAAAGTTTGAGTGCAGATCTTTGGTTCATATGTGAAGTAATTAAATTGATTGACGCACCAAAAATATAAACGCAAGAGCGCGGTATAAACGGCTGTGTGGAACATAATTTTTTATTATCCCTTAAATGTTTTTGTATAATATGGAAATATGATTTCTTTTTATTTATTTATAACTTTTTATGGTTAAAAATGAAAAAAAAAAAAAAAACGGTTATTG
>NW_015586824.1:0-284 GCF_001515605.1 Sinocyclocheilus anshuiensis | reverse complement strand
AGTGAATTCGGTGTAGTTTCATTTGATTCAATTTGATTTGCATTTCCTAGTGAGAGCATTGACGTTATCAATATTGAAGCATTGTTTTTTTTTTTATTATTTTATTTTATGCATGTCTACTTTTGTGTGAAGATTTGTGTTTAGCTATATTTATTTTATTGTATTTTATTTTTGGCATGTTAATTTTCATGAGAGCAGTTAAGTTCATTTGTTGTAGTTGCCAATTTTAATTTAATTTCAAATTAAAATGTATACATATGACGTGTGATTTAAGTAGCATCTAA
>NW_015586823.1:0-284 GCF_001515605.1 Sinocyclocheilus anshuiensis | reverse complement strand
TAATTGCCCCTTGTGGGATTAATAAAGTTGTTAACTTAACTTAAACTTATATCATCTTGTTTTACATGTTTCTGTTTAACATGTTAAAAACGGACTTCCCCCTCTAAAATTTACAATAATAACTGTCTGTCTGTGTGTCTGCAGTACAAGCAGGTGGAGCAGTACATGTCCTTCCATAAGCTGCCAGCAGACATGAGACAGCGGATCCATGATTACTATGAACACAGATACCAGGGGAAGATGTTTGATGAAGAGAGCATTCTGGGAGAACTGAATGAGCCACT
>NW_015586822.1:0-284 GCF_001515605.1 Sinocyclocheilus anshuiensis | reverse complement strand
TAATTATACAGTGATGGCTTTCGGACTTCGGAACGCTCCAGCAACCTTTCAACGTCTAATGAACACCATATTAGGCGATGTTGCAAATTGTAAGGCTTACTTGGACGATATTGTGGTGTTCTTGTCTAGTTGGAGAGAACATGTGGACACATTATTTACGGTTTTCACGCGTTTGCTTAACGCTTCCCTCACATTGAACTTGGCAAAATGTGAATTTGCCAAGGCAACTGTTACCTATCTAGGGAAACAAGTTGGACAAGGTCAAGTACGTCCTGTTGCCCAAA
>NW_015586821.1:0-284 GCF_001515605.1 Sinocyclocheilus anshuiensis | reverse complement strand
GGTAGACACTTCAGCCAGCTAAGCTTCCAGTATTGATTGGGCAGTTTGTGACATCTCCTAAGCCATGTCACCCAACTGAAAGAAGACTCCAAATTGTCCAATAATAAAGTGTTGGAAGTTGTAGCTGCTTCCTCCTGAGACTTGCTCATGTTAGGGTGGGGGTCAGGGGGGACACCTTCAGGACCATCAATCCTCCCTTGAAGGCTCAATATAGTGCTAAATTAGCCAAAGGGAGAACAGAAAGACCACTGGACATCTGTTACAGACCTTTGACATATTTTCCC
>NW_015586820.1:0-284 GCF_001515605.1 Sinocyclocheilus anshuiensis | reverse complement strand
AAGATGTCAGTGATTATGCAGACCAATCAAATAAAGGCTGCAAACTCTTACGCATGCAGTGAAACTCACAGCTGACACTGTTCTCACGCCACACGTCAGTTTTGCACGCAGTGAAAAGAGCCCGCAGTTAAAACTGTAATAATATGATATTAGCGAATCAGATTTGGCAACTCTTCAGTGCGTGTTTGTGTTTGCACTCTGGAGAGCATTTAAAAAGTTCCTAGTTCGTGTTTTTGTAGCGTTGAGCACAGTGTAGCCAATCACAGACATATCTGTTGATTTCT
>NW_015586819.1:0-284 GCF_001515605.1 Sinocyclocheilus anshuiensis | reverse complement strand
TCTTCTTTATGATTGATGAGCGTATCAGATCACTTTCATCTCTAATGCCACATTTCTTGAAGTCTTCATAACAGAAGAGAGAGTTTCTGTTCACCAGCAGGTCAAACGCTATTCTCCCCAGAGCTATGATGGTCTCTTTTCTCTCTCGAATCAGTTTAATCTGAGCTAACAGGAGTCTGCTGTACATCTGAGTGAGAGTCTTGGGGAAATCATCTCGGCCTGTACTGAACATCTTCTCTGGAATCTCTGCGATGATTCTGCAGTAATCTGGTAAATAACACATG
>NW_015586818.1:0-284 GCF_001515605.1 Sinocyclocheilus anshuiensis | reverse complement strand
ATGATATAATTGTTTGGGGTGCTTCAAAGGAAGAGCATGACGCAAGGCTAAGGAAAGTTCTAGAAGCAACGAGAAGTGCAAATTTGAAGTTGAATAGAGAAAAGTGCCAATTTGGAGTAACAGAGTTGACATTTCTGGGTGACATTGTCAGTAGTAAAGGAGTGCGACCAGATCCCATGAAGGTTTCTGCTATTGAACATATGCCTAGACCACAATGTAAGAAGGATGTCCAGAGATTTATGGGAATGTTGAATTACATGAGTAAATTTATCCCTAATCTGTCT
>NW_015586817.1:0-284 GCF_001515605.1 Sinocyclocheilus anshuiensis | reverse complement strand
AGATAGATCGATCAACAGACAGACAGACAGACAGATAGATAGATCAACACAGATAGATAGATAGATAGATCGATCGACAGACAGACATAGATAGATAGATCAACAGACAGATAGATCAACAGACAGACATAGATAGATAGATCAACAGACAGATAGATAGATAATCAACAGACAGATAGATAATCAACAGACAGATAATCAACAGACAGAGACAGATAGATAGATCAACACAGACAGATAGATAGATAGATAGATCGATCAGATCTACAGATCAGACCGACAGA
>NW_015586816.1:0-284 GCF_001515605.1 Sinocyclocheilus anshuiensis | reverse complement strand
CTTTACTCCTTTCAAACTTTATCTGGAATGTCACGGTTTCTGTCATTGCAACTTCCCGATCAGGCGAACGAACACACACACACGAAATCATCTGCCTCATGAAAAAAAATGTATTAAAAAAAAATTGTAGTTAATATTCGCATCATTTATGATTTATTTTATCCACCCGCAAATAATCAGAATGAATTTTTTATTACCCGACCTGCGGATTATCCGCAGCACCCGTGGATATAGGAAAAGCAAAGTAAGTTTGCTGCCTAAATCAGATGGACTTACTGAAAATG
>NW_015586815.1:0-284 GCF_001515605.1 Sinocyclocheilus anshuiensis | reverse complement strand
GCGTGCGTGTGTGTGTGTGTGTGTATTGTAGTGTAGTATTGTATATTGTATTATTTTGATTTCATTATTTATTAAAATTATTTATTATTTTATTTATTAATATATATTGTTCACTGTTAGGTCATGTTAGCGAAATCATTAACTATTTTTGTTATTTAATTATTAATTATGATTTATTTTTGATTAGTTGTATTGATCTGGACTATTTCTTTATGTCAGATGGACAAACTCTCGTCTGTCATCCATCCGTCTCTTCATCTCTCCCTCCATCCGTCTCTTCATCT
>NW_015586814.1:0-284 GCF_001515605.1 Sinocyclocheilus anshuiensis | reverse complement strand
ATCTTCAGCAATGTGTTGATGTTTACGAAGTACTGCATGAGGGGTAGACGCAGAGTCTGAAAAATGGTCTCTGGTATGGTTACACTAACCACTTTTGTTTTCCACTTCACTTTCCAGCAGCTCAGCTCCGTGAAAAAGTTGTCAGGATCGGGAAGATCACCAATGTACAATGGAGGTTTTGACTTGAGCGTTTCAAAAATATAGCTCATTGTCACAGAGCACGGGACCAAGGACAATAGGTTGAGAGCCTCCTTGTGGTCATCAGAGAAATAGTCTTTCACCAT
>NW_015586813.1:0-284 GCF_001515605.1 Sinocyclocheilus anshuiensis | reverse complement strand
GCTTTGGAGTCAACAGCAACTGGCCTTTTATGCTGTAGGCAGAAAGGGGGTATGTGTCACTCAAATCTGTTATTGTTTTAACAGACAAGTCACCCAAACACAAATTAAAGGCTCTTAGATGTTCAATATAATGGGACTTGTGCTCCCTGCACAGGAAGGCCACATTATCATTCACAAGGAGGATTGACTCAGTTTTACAAAACTGAGGTAACCCTGCTTCAAATCCAGAAGGAAAAAATTCCCCAGTAGAAATATTCATCCCATCAATGGTGATTGTAGATGCA
>NW_015586812.1:0-284 GCF_001515605.1 Sinocyclocheilus anshuiensis | reverse complement strand
ATCTCTATCAAGTGTCATTTTCTTAGCTTCTTTCCACAAAAAAATTATATCCACATTATTTACATAGGCAAAAGAATGTACGCCTAGTCAAATGAACTGCACAAACAAGTGCATCAGGGGCAAGAAAAACACTGAGCAGACATTTGTGGAAATAAGCAAGTAAGAATTGTGGCAGATTAATGTAGGTGGAGCTTAAACATGAAAAATGTAAAACACATGATGAGCTGTTGCTTTGAAAGCTCAAGATGCCGGTACAGATGCAATCATAGTGTGCTTCCTCACAT
>NW_015586811.1:0-284 GCF_001515605.1 Sinocyclocheilus anshuiensis | reverse complement strand
AATTAAATTTAAACGCGCGCGTGGGGGGAGTGTACGGGCGTATGCCGCATCATCCGTTTGAATCGCTTTCCAGACTTAATCCGTCTGTAACGTTCTTGTGAGCTTGAAGACACCATACAGTTCACCTTATCAGCTCTTCAGGTTTTAGGAGAGAAAGCTTCTATTAGAATCTGCTCACCCCGCGGCTCGCTTGAGATGGTTCAGTCCAGCTGCGAGGGTCCAGTCTTCATGCACTGGGATTTTTCTCAGCGCCGACACCAAGTGACTCTTCCTTTTAAAACCAT
>NW_015586810.1:0-284 GCF_001515605.1 Sinocyclocheilus anshuiensis | reverse complement strand
CATCACAAGGCGGGCTTGAGTCCTCGGGAGATGAGGATTCGGCTGTGTTGCCTCCTTCTGGGATGCCAGCGTTGCCCGAGTCTGATCCCGAGCTGACGGCCATGCTTTCCCGGGCAGCTGAGAGCATCGGGCTCGAGTGGAGTCCTCCACCCTGTCCCGAACGCTCGAGGCTGGACGATTAGTTCCTGGGGGCTGCACGTGCTGATCGCCAGCGCCCCCCTCCGGTTCCTTTCTTCCCGGAGGTGCATTAGGAAGTTACCAGTTCGTGGAAGGCACCTTTAACT
>NW_015586809.1:0-284 GCF_001515605.1 Sinocyclocheilus anshuiensis | reverse complement strand
CGTCTCATTCATATTTGATAGACATGCCCAGACCTAATCTGATAAAGTGCACTTCAGCCTTGGTGTCTTCTGATGAACTTCTAAGTGGGAAGTGCAAAAGTGTGTGTGCGCATGTGTGTTTATGATGAGCATGTGTGTGTGTGGGAGAGGGAGGGAGGGTTTGGGCGGGGGGTGTGATGGGGTAGAGGATGGATTGGGGCTAAATCGATGTTGATTTATAATTTACTATTGCAAGAACCTATCACTGTATGTGAAGCCTGTATCCAGCCTCATCTATATTACAT
>NW_015586808.1:0-284 GCF_001515605.1 Sinocyclocheilus anshuiensis | reverse complement strand
GTGGAGAGAATAGATGTGGTCGGATGTACGTTGTTTTGGTAAAAATACAATCTGTGATTTCTTTAGGATGTTGTGTCTTGTAAGGAATGTCACTATGTGTCTGTTTACTATATTGCAAAAAAAGCTTTGCTAGTTTACTGCCCACATAAATGCCATGGTAATTACTGGGATTGAATTTGTCTCCTTTTTTATATATAGGTGTGATCAGTCCTTCAGACTTCAGACTGCAAACCTCAGGCAAGTCACCAGAGGATAAGATCAGATTGAATAATTTTGCTAGAGCT
>NW_015586807.1:0-284 GCF_001515605.1 Sinocyclocheilus anshuiensis | reverse complement strand
CAGCTGATAAAAACATCACAATAATCCACACCACTCCAGTCTATCGATTAACATCTTGTGACATGGAAAGTTGCATGTTTTAAAAGTCTCCCATTAAGGCATTTTTAACTGTAAACCGTCGCTTCTGGCCAAAATATGAGTCCATAATAACGCTTCCTCCAGTGAAAAAAGTCCATCCCCTGTTGTCTTCTCACATCAAAATACACAGACTTATTTGTTTAGAGCTGTTTTGGACTGTCTTTGCTTGTAAACGGTGCTTGATCTGTGCATATTTCTCTCCTGAT
>NW_015586806.1:0-284 GCF_001515605.1 Sinocyclocheilus anshuiensis | reverse complement strand
AAATATTAAAATATTACAAATCAATGCCATACAACAAATACACTTAACATATTCTAACATTAATGCATTTTTATCTGTGCAACACATTATCTTCAGCTATCAATCACATTCCTATCACTAAAAGTGTTTGCTTTAAATATTTAATTATATTATACACAACCATTCAAAAGTTTGGACCATTTTCAAGCTATTTAAATTACATTAGTACTTTTCTTCAACAAAGACACATAAAAATGCTTAAAAGTACCATTAAAAACATTTATATTGTTACAAAACACTGTAAT
>NW_015586805.1:0-284 GCF_001515605.1 Sinocyclocheilus anshuiensis | reverse complement strand
GACCACAAATGAACGAGTATTGTAAGTTGTTTCCACTTTTATAAGAAAAAAAAAATCCAGTCATCATCAAAAGTCAAATTCAAGTGATCATGCCGGTGACTCATGCACTCAGTTAAGCATTACTAACTCGACAACTTTCATCTTCAGAACAAAATTAATATTTTGTTTAACGTGCAACGTGTTAAAGCAACATTAAATTAAGATATGTATGTTTGAGAGGTAACTCGTCTTTTTCTTAACATATATAAAATAATTTTAGAAACAATAATATGAATATGATTTAA
>NW_015586804.1:0-284 GCF_001515605.1 Sinocyclocheilus anshuiensis | reverse complement strand
GCGCGCGCACAAATATTAATGTAGTTTGTGAGTGTAGGGTAGGGAGATTGACTCTAATATATTGTTTCTGTATCTATAATCAACATCTTTAAATGTTTATATTTTTATAGCATTTTTTAATTCGATTGTCAATTGCATTGCTTCATGGAATTGTAGTTTTTTCCCCCTTCATTTTAACCTTTGACCTCAGTTGTGTAATTTAAAAATACTTTTCAAGTTTGTGGTGTTGTGATTTACCTTGTAGCTGATTGGGTAGCTGGCTGGATCTGGTTGAAAATGAATGG
>NW_015586803.1:0-284 GCF_001515605.1 Sinocyclocheilus anshuiensis | reverse complement strand
TGTGCATATTTCTCTCTTGATTCAGACGAGACGACTTTTTCACTGTAGAAAGCAAAATGATGGATTATGGAATGTTTATTTGTATAGCACATTTAAAAACAACTTAGGTTGGCCAAAGTGCTTTCCAATAAGACAACATATACTGTAGAGAGGGGGGAAAAAGTCACTATTTTAGCTGGAACCAATGGTTTTAAGTTACAAAACGTCTTAATGAGACAGCTTTTCACTTCACAAGACAATAACTGATGGACTGGATTACTTGTGGATTATTGTGATGTTTTTAT
>NW_015586802.1:0-284 GCF_001515605.1 Sinocyclocheilus anshuiensis | reverse complement strand
TTTAGCCCTCCTATAGGCCATTACCTCCTGATGATGTCTGTCTTGTTGCTCCTTCAGGGCTGTCAATTATTTCCTGATTTCCTGGAGTTCAGTTATTTTCTTCTTCTTAGACTGAAGCAGCTTTTCACTGCAGCCACAACCAGTGAAACCACAACCAACCTGTTTCTCCTTTGTCGGGAGATTAATGGCTGGTGTTCTGGAATATCAGGAGGATGTTGCTCAGCACACGAGGAGGCCTCAGACTGAGGTGAGTCAGGGGAAGGGAGCAATAGCCCAGGACCAGG
>NW_015586801.1:0-281 GCF_001515605.1 Sinocyclocheilus anshuiensis | reverse complement strand
TGTGTGTGTGTGTGTGTGTGTGTGTGTGTGTGCGCGCGTGTCTGTCTGTGTGTGTGCGCGTGTCTGTCTGTGTCTGTGTGCGTGTGTCTGTGTGCGTGTGTCTGTGTGCGCGTGTCTGTGTGCGCGTGTGTGTGTGTGTGCGTGTGCTGCAGGTTCTGGAGGCTCAGATGAAGGCAGATCTGGCAGATAAAGACTGTCTGGAGCAGAAACGAGCTCAGCACGAGGAAGAGGCGCGTGAGAAATGCAAACTCATCAGTGAGCAGAAAGCTGTGAGTGTCTCG
>NW_015586800.1:0-284 GCF_001515605.1 Sinocyclocheilus anshuiensis | reverse complement strand
ACAAATACTATAATGACAAAGCTGATCTTTCAGCATCATTCCTCCATTCAGTGTCACATGATCCTTCAGAAATCATTCTTGTTGATTTAATGCTGAAGATGATTTCTTATTATTATCAGTGCTGAGAACAGTTGTGCTGCTTATTTCTGCGGAAACGGTAATACTTATTTTCAGGGTTCTTTTGGGGAATAGAAAGTTAGAAATAGAAATACTATGTATTTTAGTAATATTTTGTAACATATAAATGCCTTTACTGTCACTTTTGATTAATTTAATGCATCCTT
>NW_015586799.1:0-284 GCF_001515605.1 Sinocyclocheilus anshuiensis | reverse complement strand
CAGTTTAACCATTTTATTAATTATTTAAGCTAATGCATGCATCACAATTAAACATTTACTTCAGCTATGATCCTATACAAATATAAAAATCATTTAATATTTACATTTAACACCTTGACATGAAGCACTTTATTTTTTCTTGTTATTTGCAAGCATTTATTCCAGGCTCCAATTTTATATTATAAGTAAATTAAACTGGAGTTTGTTTGTTTTTTTAGAAAAGTGTAAACATATTTTCATCCTCCACCAAAAAACATGCGTAAAAATATGTTTAAAATGTTAAT
>NW_015586798.1:0-284 GCF_001515605.1 Sinocyclocheilus anshuiensis | reverse complement strand
TTCCAGTTTAACAATATTAATCTTCGTGCTAGTAGACAAACAAATTAAATTATATTTTGTTCAGCCCTGTTTTTAGATTCTCAGATTCAACAATACCTAAAACCGCCATCAGGGGATCTAGATCAATAGGCCTTTGTAATATTCTTGACAATGTCAGAAAAATACTTCTCCAGTAGGATGATAATTTTGGGCAGCTCTAAAACATATGGGCCAGTGATGCCGGTGCACGCCCACAATGATCACATGAAGGGTCTACATTTGGGAATATCTTACTGAGCTTTTGT
>NW_015586797.1:0-284 GCF_001515605.1 Sinocyclocheilus anshuiensis | reverse complement strand
TCTGTATCTGTCATAAAGCAATATCCATCTCTCTCTAGACTGGTCAACTTAAGTATATTCAACTAAGTCTAAGAAGTTGAAGTCGGCCGAAACCGAAACCAAAAATTCTGGATACACAAAATCTGAAAGCGAAAATGCTTTTTAATAATTATTTATTATTTTATAAAATAATATAAAATAATTTTGTAAAACTTTTTAATTTAACTCAATCATTTTAATGATACTGAAAAAATACAAGCCAATAAAATAACCACACGTTTATTGAAAGTAAAACAATAAAATTG
>NW_015586796.1:0-284 GCF_001515605.1 Sinocyclocheilus anshuiensis | reverse complement strand
GAAAAATATGTGTAACTGAATTATGAATTACAGTTCAGAAAAATATGCAAGGAAAATCTGAGAGAGAGAGAGAAAGAGAGAGCGATACGATACGATACACTTTATTGTCAGACAGAGTCTGAAATTTGTCTTACGTTACAGCAGGTTCACTCAAGGTTACTTTATCACATAAACCACACAGAATGCAGAACTTTCACATAAAAACTTTTTTTTTTGAAAAGGACATTTACTCTTTATATGTTATTCAGCGCTAATACAGCTTGATGTACAAATTAATTCTTTAA
>NW_015586795.1:0-283 GCF_001515605.1 Sinocyclocheilus anshuiensis | reverse complement strand
TGTTCAGAAGTTTGAGTTCAGTAAGATTAGAGACTTTTATTGCAGCAAGGATGCATTAAATTGATCAAAATTGACAGTAAATACATTTATAATATTACAAAACTAATATTACAAACTTTCTGTTCATCAAAGAATCCTGAGAAAAATGTATTACAGTTTCTATAAATTATTAAGCAGCACAACTGTTTTCAGCATTAATAATAATAGGAAATATTTCTTGAGCAGCAAATCATCATACTAGTATGATTTCTGAAGGATCATGTGACACTGAAGACTGGAGTAA
>NW_015586794.1:0-284 GCF_001515605.1 Sinocyclocheilus anshuiensis | reverse complement strand
AATACGGGCTAGGCTATAGCCTACGTTAAGAAAACCAGCACTCGTCGTTTAAAAAAAAAAAAGGTTTTAAAATAAAAGTGAATAGGTCTCTAAACGGGGACCACTCCCATTCTACAGGAATTATAAGCAACATGGCACTTTAAAAAAATGACATTGCAGAAAATGTGTTTTCATGTTTAGTCACTAGGGGACGCTCCAGGAGCGAGACCAGCGTCCAATGAGAGGTCAAAAAATCTGAATCTATGTTCTGAATCCAGTGTAGTCAAAATACTAAATGTAGTTTC
>NW_015586793.1:0-284 GCF_001515605.1 Sinocyclocheilus anshuiensis | reverse complement strand
TTATTTATTATAAACATTATATTATATTATAAATATATTTGATTATTTTATACTGTTATAATTATTATTATATTATTTTAGTTGATTTTAAATGTATTTTTAAAAGTAAGAATTTTGTCAGAAATCTTAGTATTTTTAATTTATTTGTTAAAAAGATATTTATTTATTTATTTTAAATGTATGCTATGTAATGACTAAGAGGCACTGACATGCATTTTGTCCGAAATCTTTTAGCATGCCTGATGTACAGTGGGTACGGAAAGTATTCAGACCCCCTTCAATTT
>NW_015586792.1:0-284 GCF_001515605.1 Sinocyclocheilus anshuiensis | reverse complement strand
TCGAGTATGGTTTTTTAATGTAATGTTATCATGGAAATTTGTGATCATTTAAATATTTTATTATATATTTATATTATATTTATTCAAAATGACTATCTTTGGCATCCAAGAATTTACTATACCTGAAGAACCCTTTATTCTGAAGTGATTAATGGTTCTTCACACCTGCTCTTTCAAAGCAAGATTCTTTATGGAACTAAAAAAAAAATGACAAAAGTGGTTTGTTGTTGTTACAAGCCAAATAAAACATCTCAGGTTACTTATGTAACCATGGTTCCCTGAGT
>NW_015586791.1:0-284 GCF_001515605.1 Sinocyclocheilus anshuiensis | reverse complement strand
GGGTTGGACACTCATAGAGGTGGGGGGAGAGCTTAGCGGATCTGTGACGCTCTGTTCTGGTTCAGTCTGTGGTGTCAACATCTCTGTTTAGCATCACTCTCCCATAGCAGCCGATTCCACCTGCCTGCTCCGGCCGCTGCTGCAGGCAGGGGGTGGAAACGTACGGGACCTCAGCATCCACTGACTGACTTCACTGACCTGCAGATATGGCCAGCCAGCAGGACTCGGGTTTCTTTGAGATCAGCATCAAGTCCCTGCTGAAGTCCTGGAGCAGCAGTGAGTAT
>NW_015586790.1:0-284 GCF_001515605.1 Sinocyclocheilus anshuiensis | reverse complement strand
AAGTAGTTTGACCAATAACATGCAGGTATTGTAAATAATCGACTAATCGGGGCGTGTGAGAAGGTGAGAATGATCAAAGCAATGCAAATACGCGCACGTGTTTGTTTGTTCGTTCAACTTGAGACTGCGCACCGATCATTGTATGACACTAAAGTACTGTGAGAGCGATTTGAAAGCATAAGGAGCCGTCTGCTCTGCTCTTTATAGCTCTCGTGAAATAATGTGTCAGTTGGGCTATACCTTCAGCCTTCATAAGGAGAACTCTCCCCTTTAGGGAAAGATTT
>NW_015586789.1:0-284 GCF_001515605.1 Sinocyclocheilus anshuiensis | reverse complement strand
ATGTTGCCTGTTGTACTTTTTCCTGCCAAAAGACCACCATTCCCAGTGACCATTTTATCAATCTGGTCGAGTCTAAATGACCTTTTCAGGATTTTGTTCTTTATTGCTGAACACATGGTAACATCCATTGCATGTTTTGATGAATCTGAGCAGTTTTGGGTTGTCCCGCACAAATGTGTGAATGTTTTTGCCCTCCAGTCGATCTCCATGAGTGAATAGTGCCATGATGTAATTGGAGGATTCCTCACCAAAAACTGTTTGGATAATTCTTACTGCTTCTGCCT
>NW_015586788.1:0-284 GCF_001515605.1 Sinocyclocheilus anshuiensis | reverse complement strand
AGCACGGATAAAAAAGCTGATGTCTGAAATCATCTGAGTTGCTAAAGCAAGAGGTTGACCCACAAGCTGACTCCACCACAAAATCATCAAATCTTTTTTGTTTCTGCCTTGGACCAACAGGGAGCTGGATGTTGTTTGCTTCACATAAGGCCATGGCCCTCTTGACCACCAGAGACTGCTGCGGAGCTCTTTCAATGTTTGAAGGACTGCCATCTTGTACTGAACTGCTTTGCCCAAGTCCAAACTTTCCCCTTGCAGGTGTGTAGCCCTTCAGTTATGCCAAG
>NW_015586787.1:0-278 GCF_001515605.1 Sinocyclocheilus anshuiensis | reverse complement strand
CTCTCTCTCTCTCTCTGGCTGGCTGTGATAATGCCTGTTGTCAGCTGTGTTTAGCAGGCCAGATCAGTGTGAGCGCTGGGCTGCTGCAGTCGCTGACAGATTGAAGGTTCAGCACTGGGGCTATCATGACAGATGGAAACTGGCATCAATGTTCAGAGCGCGCCAATCACAGGGGACCTGCTCCCCTCATTCGTCAGGCCGCCGTTCTGAACCCTCCCCCCATTTCTGACGGGTGGGACGTGTGTGTGTGTGTGTGTGTGTGTGTGTGTGTGTGTGTG
>NW_015586786.1:0-284 GCF_001515605.1 Sinocyclocheilus anshuiensis | reverse complement strand
TTTTTTTTTTTTTACCAAGATTACACTGCATTAAAAAGACTTTGACCAGTTCTCACTATTAAATAACTATTAACTACAGTACCGTTTTTGCCCTAAATACAATGCCTAAACTCCTAATTTGCAGTTTAATTTATTTTTTTTAATTTTATTTTAATTTAATTTATTTGCTAATAGTTAGTAAGGTAGTTGCTAAGTTTAGGTATGGGGTTTAAAGATTAAGGGATCTAAAATATGCTCATGCAGAATAAGACATTAAAATGTGCTTTATAAGTACTAATAAACAG
>NW_015586785.1:0-284 GCF_001515605.1 Sinocyclocheilus anshuiensis | reverse complement strand
ATGAAGAGCGACTTTCGGGAGCGACAGCCAATAGGAAAGAAGACACAGCTCATGTGATCGTTCTCCTCTCGGCTCAGCAGTGACGGAAATGAGGCTGATCCTTGCTGTCATCATTCATTTTTGTTTTTATGTACGGATTCAATTTATATTTATATTATATTTAGTTTTTTGCCTCCAAAATATTTGTATTTAGCGGCAAGAAAACAGATTCGCTGTCAACGTGAGAACGCTCACTAGCGACCTCATCGCCAGCCCCTGGCGACATGCAGCAACAAAAGTCGCTG
>NW_015586784.1:0-284 GCF_001515605.1 Sinocyclocheilus anshuiensis | reverse complement strand
GGCTCTTACTGAATTAACATTTTACTTCAATTAAAATTAATTAGAGCTAAACATTTACAGAGAAAGAAGCTATTAAAGCTATTCTATTAAATTATCCTTTGCCCTAATGAAAGTTAGTATAGTTCATAGAGTACAGAGTTTAACTGACTGGTATTAGTAAGATGGTGGTCACAACAAGTAAAACCACGGTTTTATGGTTTTTAAAATAAATAACAAAATATGGAATTTGAAATGTAAAAAAAAAAAGCCTAAACATGTAGAAACTACAAACAACTTCTATAAAA
>NW_015586783.1:0-283 GCF_001515605.1 Sinocyclocheilus anshuiensis | reverse complement strand
CGGCAGAAATGAAAGCATATCTAAAGTAAAACACTGAAATAACGGAAGTCAAGCAATGCACACGTGTCTCACAGCGCATAGTCTGTGCAACGAAGCCGGCGCGATTGTCTCTAGCGCACACCTGCCATAAGCGGGAAAAACCAAGCTCAGAATCCAGTTTTTTTCCTGCACTAAGCTTGGTTTTTTTCTTATCCAGATCTCAGATTTAAAAATAGTGGGTGCATTTTTTTAAAAGGACAGTTCACCCAAAAATGAAAATTCTGTCATTAATTACTCACCATCA
>NW_015586782.1:0-284 GCF_001515605.1 Sinocyclocheilus anshuiensis | reverse complement strand
GCATCCTTCACCATCCACGTTCAATTGCTTTACCCAGAGATTTTACAGCTGCTGTGCTGTACAAATGGAGCGTCTGAAGGGACTTCTCAGGATGTGGACTAACAGCTCTGGTCTGTTTGAACAGTGCGATAAAAGAAGAGAGGTTAAATGTGCAGGAATGTAATTCTCATCCGAGTCATTAAGGATTCCAATGGAGAGAGTATATCCAAAGAGACCATCCTTTAGTATCACTTAGCCCTAGGGCAACATTATTTGAGGGCTTTAGTCCAGATACTGTCAGGGGT
>NW_015586781.1:0-284 GCF_001515605.1 Sinocyclocheilus anshuiensis | reverse complement strand
GTGACAGAAGCTTCCACAGCACAAACAGAATGACAGTGACAAGACGGATAATAAAAATAGAAATAGAAAAGTAAATAGGAAATTGCAATATACACATTTTTGAAGAAAAACACAATATACAAATAGACAATACATGGTATTTGTGTGTACAGGTGTGTTATGTACAAATGCAAGGAAAGAAGTATGGTGTGTTAAATAAATAAATGTATAAATAGTGTAGAGTTTTACATGTTTATTGGCAAGTTAACTGTTCATGAGATGGATTGCCTGAGGGAAGAAACTGT
>NW_015586780.1:0-284 GCF_001515605.1 Sinocyclocheilus anshuiensis | reverse complement strand
CTGAACGGGGCCAGTATATTCTTGATGCCCTCAACAACTATAAAAGCAAGTAAGAAAAATGTTTTCCTTTTGTTTTCTCTCATTAAAATTATGCATGGACTTGTTTTAATTAATTTTAATGTATTTAATTTAATAAATTTTAATTATTTTTATTTTTAATAATAAAGTTTATTTAAAAAACAAAATTATTACATAGATTTGTATATATTTAGTCATTCTAAAATGTTTAAAATGTTAAAATTAATTTGAATTATTAGTAAACATAAATTTTATTAAAAAAATGT
>NW_015586779.1:0-284 GCF_001515605.1 Sinocyclocheilus anshuiensis | reverse complement strand
ACATTAGATACAGAAATCTATCATGATGTCACTTCGATTTCAAGGCGCTTTCCAAAATAACACACCTGACTTGTCACTGTCTTGTGAGAAGACACAGCCTGTGATGTGGACGAAGTGCAATGGCCAGATCCAGCTAGACCAAGAGATGATGCTTAGGTTTTTTTTTTTCCCCACATATGTTTTATGTACTAATCATTTGATGTTTGTGTGTAGTTACAATACAAAAACACAATTTTCATATAGTTTTAAAAGAAGTGTTTGCTTTTGCAAGAGATGCATGATGT
>NW_015586778.1:0-284 GCF_001515605.1 Sinocyclocheilus anshuiensis | reverse complement strand
CAATTTCGAAAAATTGACCCTTATGACTGGTTTTGTGGTCAGGGTACAAATACAGAAATACTGTATTTCTTAATATTAAGCCTAAAATGTGTTTTAATGTCACAATTGGATCTTTGAATAATATCGGTCTTTAAATGCAAGATATTTGAAGTGTACCTTAAGTATATATGCAATAGCTCCACTTTAGCACAATCAAATTTACTTCAGTATATCTTTAGTTGGACTTCAGCACAACTTCTGCACAATTAAAGTGCAAAATTAGTTGTTCCAATTTAGCAGACTTT
>NW_015586777.1:0-284 GCF_001515605.1 Sinocyclocheilus anshuiensis | reverse complement strand
AAACAAGTACCACATAGCTGACCAGTGACAATAACAAAACTTCCATTAGGGTCCGAGATTACATCTCCGCCAGAAAAAGGCACAGATCTATGAATAAGAATAGCAACACCTCTGGAATTACTGGGAAAATATTAATTATACAGCTTACCCTCCCATCCGGTTCGAATTTTAAGATGCAGCCCTTCCAGGTATTTATATACACATTTTAACTTCTCACCAACAAGCGCCGCATAATTCACAACACGTATGTATGCACATGAATTTGTTCTTAACCTTATTCTTGT
>NW_015586776.1:0-284 GCF_001515605.1 Sinocyclocheilus anshuiensis | reverse complement strand
TGTCTGATTGGTCCAGATGCTACAGTGTTTAAGTGTCTAAGTGTGTTCTTACAATGTATAAACTTCTAATGTATTATTAAAAAATGTCAACTATGATTTTTTTAATTCTAAGAATTCTAAAAATTCTAATGTGTATGCAAATTATAATACATATATTCAAACAATGATGCAAAACTGTTAGTCATTGGTTAATTTTATATAAATTATTTTCCCTTCACAGGTCCTGTGATAAAGCAGTCGCCAGGTGAAAAAGACGTAGTATTAAATGTATTAAAAATATACTT
>NW_015586775.1:0-284 GCF_001515605.1 Sinocyclocheilus anshuiensis | reverse complement strand
CTTGCAAAAAGTTTCTTGTGAGCATGCGAAAGGTTTAATTTAATTTTTTATTTTTGCAAATGTCACTTTAGGGGTACCGTAATATCCTGTGCATAGCGGTTTATCTTTTATATCATTAGAGTTTGGCCAAATGTATTAAATAACAAGAAAAACTGAGCTCCCGCACAGCTATAATAAACTTTATAACCTGTAAATTAAAAAAGGTAATGTGATTAATTTACTGCCTCAGATGTTCTAATGACAGACAAAACACAGGTCTCTGTCACTCGCTCATCAAAAACCTT
>NW_015586774.1:0-284 GCF_001515605.1 Sinocyclocheilus anshuiensis | reverse complement strand
AGCAGGACCTGGGCCCTTTTTTTGGTCTCCCATCCAAAGTTAAAGACCTTATTTTGATATTAAAGGGAATCCAGGACTTGTATGGTAAGTATTTCACATCCTTTCCATTCCAGTTTTGTCCTTATCAGCATCTGGTAAATCAGTGTTTTAATCCTCTTGTTATTTTCCATTCTCTTTTGGTTTTAGAATGGCAGAAGACGTGTTTGAGCCTGGATTCGGTGCAACAAAGGAGAAATCTAATTTATTCTTTACCAACAAGTGGAGGAAAGACTCTAGTGGCAGAG
>NW_015586773.1:0-284 GCF_001515605.1 Sinocyclocheilus anshuiensis | reverse complement strand
TTCGAAGTGAAAATTGTTCCAAAATACCAGCTAAGTTAAGCTGCCCTATAAGATGCATTTTGGTCAAATTCAAATGCAACCATGCAGTGTTACTTTAGTATTAGTTATATATCATTACAATATTAATATTTTGAATTAGTTAAAATTTTATACTTTGTTTCATTTCCATTTTAATTTGTTTAAGTAATTGTATGTGCTTTTGTCATTTTTATTAGTTTTTAAATATTTCTATTTAGCTTGATTTCTATTTTAGTTTTAGTTATTTGGTAGCACTTTATTTTTAG
>NW_015586772.1:0-284 GCF_001515605.1 Sinocyclocheilus anshuiensis | reverse complement strand
TCCACACAGGGTTTCCAGCAGTGGCAGGAAAATACATTTACTGCCCTGCTAAAGTCCTCAACTTATACAAAGACAGAGGCATGACAAAGGAAATGACATGGAAGGAATTTCAAGCCTCATCATTCTATGGCATGGAAAAGGAGAGGTGGGCAGCAGAGAGAAAGAAATAGACATTCTGAGCGTGTATGCATACACTTGATACATTTCATATATTAATCATCCATTGTTTTCATGTTGCACCATTCCTTTCAATTACATACACATTTTAATTAATCATTGTTTAT
>NW_015586771.1:0-284 GCF_001515605.1 Sinocyclocheilus anshuiensis | reverse complement strand
TTACTGTGAATATTACCCACGCTGTCCTCTTCTGTTTGGTGACACGAATAAGATCAAGATATTGATTTGCGACAAACAATTTGAAAATTTGTCTGATTTAAATTATAATTGCACAATATTATAATATTAAAATATTTGTACAAAATGTTGTGTCAGATTTTATCATTCCGTCAGCTCTAGTCATGGCAAATTATTAATGTAAACTGCTATGAATGATGTTAAAATCATCAGTGACTTCTATTAAGAGCTTGAATCGAGTGCTTGAGCTCCTCAATTACTAGCTA
>NW_015586770.1:0-284 GCF_001515605.1 Sinocyclocheilus anshuiensis | reverse complement strand
ATATGCTGATTTGGTGCTCAAGAAATATTTCTTATTATTACCAATGTAAAAAAAACAAAACCTTTTTGCTTAATATTTTTGTGGAAACCTGTGGATTTTTTCCCCGAATTCCTTCTTCAAAAGAACAACATTTGTTTATTAAACATGTTTTGTAATAATATAAAAGTCTTCACTGTCACTTTGATCAATACATTTCTTAAAAAAACAATAAAATGTACTTTCCTCAAAGTTTGTGGTAGTGTATATACAGTGCTGCTTGAAAGTTTGTGAACCCTTTAGAATTG
>NW_015586769.1:0-284 GCF_001515605.1 Sinocyclocheilus anshuiensis | reverse complement strand
TGTGTGTGTGAGAGAGAGGAAGAGAAACTGACCAAGTGGGATGCAGTTCTATTAAGCCAAAATGTAACCTCTTAAAATACCTATGAAACAGTATTGGTAAGTTTCATTCCGGATTCCTTGGTTTTTATTTTTTTATGTATTTATTTATTTTTTTGCTGTAATGTGTAGACCTGAGCTATGTGCTTGAAATATGAATTGGTGTTTGAATCATGACTGTTTTCTTTTAAAGGCTATTTACACATTTGTTGTGAAAGCAGTTGCCAAGGGGAGTCACAATGCCACAG
>NW_015586768.1:0-284 GCF_001515605.1 Sinocyclocheilus anshuiensis | reverse complement strand
TCCAACTTCAAAATCGTCTGACATCGTTGTTTTGCCTTTGTTTAGTTTTTTTTGTGTGAAGGGCATTTGACTTTCTTTGCACATTCGCTTTGTAATGCGTGAAGTCGAGCTAGTGCAAGACAAGCATTTGTGGTTAAAAAGTTATATACATTTTTATTTTTTATAAAAAATGACCTTCAACCCGTTGGCCACCATTGAAGTACACTATATGGAGAAAAATCCTTTAACGTTTTCTTCATAAACCTTAATTTCTTTGCGACTGAAGACAAAAAGACATGAACATC
>NW_015586767.1:0-284 GCF_001515605.1 Sinocyclocheilus anshuiensis | reverse complement strand
TTATGTCGGGGTTTTGAGCTTATTTGAGAAAACTGCTGAGGAATGGCAATTTTAATAAATTTCCAATGCCACCCTCAGCAATATTCTGCAGTATGTTTGCAATCTGAGCAAAGTATTTTCTCCTGGATTTGATATATTTGAGGCAAACTATCCAGTTACACATGACATCCTCCTGAATATAAAGAAAAGTCCAGTGTTCTTGTGGACGGGGAACAGAGGACAACTCTCCAGAAGCATTCGCACAGCATGTCTCCTAACACAGAAGAAGGTGGTTGTTTTTGAGT
>NW_015586766.1:0-284 GCF_001515605.1 Sinocyclocheilus anshuiensis | reverse complement strand
GATTAACATGTTTCTAGCATGATTAGCATGTTGCTAGCACAATTATCATGGTACTAGCATGTTGCTAGCATGATCAACATGTTACTAGCATGTTGTTAACATGATTTGCAAGTTACTAGCATCTTGTTAACATGATTATCAAGTTACTAGCATGTTGCTAGCATGATTTTAGTATGATTAGCATGTTGCTAACATGATTAGCAAAATTTCTAGCATGTTGTTAGCATGATTATAGCATAATTAACAAGTTACTAGCATGTTGTTAACATGATTAGCAAGTTACT
>NW_015586765.1:0-284 GCF_001515605.1 Sinocyclocheilus anshuiensis | reverse complement strand
ATTTTTAAATATTAATAATACTACTAATAATCAGTATATTTTATAATTATATTGGTAATTATAAATGATACAACATGCAATATATTAAAATATATTTACTTTTAAATGTTAAACAAATATTTTACCTAATTTTCTTTAATATATAATTTATTAAAAAAACTAATATTTTAAATTATTAACAAATGTTAACAATATTCATAAATTATAAGACAATTGCTTTGAAATAAATCCATAACATTAAGTATATTTTTAAATTATAAAAATATTGTATTATTATTATCATT
>NW_015586764.1:0-284 GCF_001515605.1 Sinocyclocheilus anshuiensis | reverse complement strand
GTTTTAAATTGATAGTCCTAGTAAAAATGTAATGTTCTGTTCTTTCTGTATCTCAGTTCTCTGCCAGTCAATAGCCTGATCTGCATCCACCGTCTGAATGACCCTGACCGCAGCGAGTCAACCCAGAATGATGCTGCTATCCTTTGAACATCTTATGTGCATCAGGCAAATCAAGACAAATCAGGCAAAGTACTTACAGCTGACAGCTGCACTTTACAGTTCTATGCGCACAAGTTTACAGGCTTTTTTTCTAAGATCATTTAAATTTACATTTATAAATAATT
>NW_015586763.1:0-284 GCF_001515605.1 Sinocyclocheilus anshuiensis | reverse complement strand
TACTGTTAAAACATAACTTCAAAACTTGCTATTATTTCATTATTTTTTTCTTCACTGATTTCTTCAGTAGAATCAATCTTAGTTGATTAATCAATCTTAATCTTAGTTAATGTTGATTCCAACATTTACTAATACATGATTAAAATGAAACGTTTTATCTATTAATGGACCTGAGCTAACACAGACTAACAAGGAAAAGTTGTGTTTTTATTTACTAACGTTAACAAAGATTAATAAATGCAGTAAAAATGTATTGCTCATTGTTAGTTAATGCATTATATATA
>NW_015586762.1:0-284 GCF_001515605.1 Sinocyclocheilus anshuiensis | reverse complement strand
ACTAGTGGTTATGAAGTTTTTTCTGTGCTTTTTCTGTCTTTATAAAGTTTTGACATGATATTGAACTATTTAAAGGCTAATCCAAGTGGATTGAAATAGCCAGTTTAACACAAATTGTATTTGTTCCCGAAATGCCTTAAGCATGGAAAAGTTGGATGAGTCTTTTGGCTAGTTGTAATTTTTTGGCCATATTGTTGTAAATTGAGAAGATTAGTTTTTTTGTGTGTGTTGTACAGTCAGTGTTGAAGTGAAGGACGTAGTGAAGTGTCCAGTGAATCTGTCTG
>NW_015586761.1:0-281 GCF_001515605.1 Sinocyclocheilus anshuiensis | reverse complement strand
GCCTATTCAGCCAGAACCAAGTAAGCCAGTGAGAGACAGGAGAGATGTGGGGAGAGTGTGTATACGTGCTACGACTTTGTGTGGGACTCAATGGATGATTTCCTCACATTTTGGAACAATTTTCACAATTTTATTTTTGGCATTTTTGCTTTTTTATTACAGGGAGATGGAGAAGCAGGGGGAACGGGAACGAGATGAGGATTGGGAAATTTATTTTTGGAAAATGCAGAAGGGATGTGTGTGTGTGTGTGTGTGTGTGTGTGTGTATTTACAGCTCTCTT
>NW_015586760.1:0-284 GCF_001515605.1 Sinocyclocheilus anshuiensis | reverse complement strand
TTACGCCAAGTTTATTTTTTATAAATCTCAATATGTACGTGGAAATTGCGTACGCACATTTCCATGCCCATTTTGTCCGCACACAATGTTTATACATCAGGCCCCAGGTCTTCAAGCCAGTCACGTGACTGAAAACTATAAATTGAATGAGACATGAGGTAATTTGACAGAGTTGCATTCAATCCTCCACCAAAGCCGTCTCTCATCGTGTCGGTGATTAGCCTCTGGTCTATCTGAGCGTGTTCATGTGTTTTGGAGGAGGCGTGGCTTTGGAGAGTGATTAT
>NW_015586759.1:0-284 GCF_001515605.1 Sinocyclocheilus anshuiensis | reverse complement strand
TATATTCTGTGGAAGGCGTAGGACCAAGAAATGTTCATCCAATCAGCGTTTTGATTGACTTTCCTACCTGCCTGTCAACATAAGTATTAGCATACCTCTGCGCACCCTGTTCGCGCAGACAGGATAAATGTGATTTTTTTCATGTGAATAACACATGATATATTGTAGTAATCAGTGTTGGGTTAGTTACTCAAAAAAAGTAATCCACTACAAATTACTAATTACTTATTTAAAATTGTAATTTGATTACATTACTAATTACTGCATTTAAAAAGTAATCAGAT
>NW_015586758.1:0-284 GCF_001515605.1 Sinocyclocheilus anshuiensis | reverse complement strand
AAAAAAACTGATTTGTTTATGAATAATGCCTGTTTCTGTAAATAAAAAATGCTGCTTTTGTTAATTAGATATATTTTTAAATAAAGTTTTTTTTTATATATATATATATACACTGATAAGGCAGCTGTATATCCCTTACGCAAAGCAAATTAATTGTTGTATATATTGACAATCATTATATTCAATTATTTACGTATCATTGAAAATATACTGAATAAAATATTGTGTTGATATATTCCAATATACTGAAAAAATACATAAAGAATTCCCCCTTTTCATATATT
>NW_015586757.1:0-284 GCF_001515605.1 Sinocyclocheilus anshuiensis | reverse complement strand
ATCTCGTAGCCTAAATTGTGCTTATTCATAGCCAGCATCATCTTTCCTAGATTTTGGCCAAATGTTTTAAACGAAAAAAACTGTCAGCGCTTTAAAGTCATTAAAGTATTTGTTTCAAGATATTTAAAATGTTTGCTGCATTGTTAAAAAAAATGGTACTTGTATAAAATTGCGTTTTGAGAGGAAAAAACATACGTCGCATTTTATTGCTACATTCAGAAATAATGTAGACTATACCAGTAAATCAAAATGTTTACAAACATTATAAACACAGGCTATTTTAT
>NW_015586756.1:0-284 GCF_001515605.1 Sinocyclocheilus anshuiensis | reverse complement strand
AGTGAATTCGGTGTAGTTTCATTTGATTCAATTTGATTTGCATTTTCTAGTGAGAGCATTGAAGTTATCAATATTGAAGCATTGTTTTTTTTTAAATTATTTTATTTTATGCATGTCTACTTTTGTGTGAAGATTTGTGTTTAGCTATATTTATTTTATTGTATTTTATTGTTGCCATGTTAATTTTCATGAGAGCAGTTAAGTTCATTTGTTGTAGTTGCCAATTTTAATTTAATTTAAAATTAAAATGTATACATATGACGTGTGATTTAAGTAGCATCTAA
>NW_015586755.1:0-284 GCF_001515605.1 Sinocyclocheilus anshuiensis | reverse complement strand
CGAATTCTTGGTGGAAGGACCACATCGTGCTCTGTCTCATTCTTCAGCACAATGGGTAAGCAATTACCTTTGGCAGGAAGAGAAATCAAACAACTTGACACCAATATCCCCCCAGGCAAGGATGATGCGTGTGGGGTTTCCACAATAACCCATCTGTCATTCACTGGGTTGGACATTCGGACTGACCCTTCAAGAACTACTGTCTTTCCAGCAGGAATAGTTTCCGGGACTCGACAGTTCAAGCTCACCCATCCCAGATTATCTTCCACACCCTCCCTGTGCAC
>NW_015586754.1:0-284 GCF_001515605.1 Sinocyclocheilus anshuiensis | reverse complement strand
TTTTCCAGGCCCCAAAACACCCTCGGACCCCAGAGGGTTAATATGGCGTCGCACATCCTCGATGTCCGCAGGTGCAATGCGTCTGGAGCGCTCTCTGAATGGTTTTGGATCTTTTAGTCTGATGTGATGCTCAACTCCTCAAGCTAATCCCACATCCCACTCACCAGTAGAAAAGACATCACCTCTGGTCGACAACTTCTGATGCAGTCTCCATTCCCAGGTCTTAGGAATAGATGACTCACCGAAATTAAACAAGCTTGGATCGATCACTTGTGAGCTCTGTT
>NW_015586753.1:0-284 GCF_001515605.1 Sinocyclocheilus anshuiensis | reverse complement strand
TGGAGACATTTTAATCATCCACGATCAAAAATCATCATATCACACACCTCTAGTTGGAGCTAAACTCTAGAGGACACGGGGGTCCTCCAGACCCCTGCACTAGACGATTACATTCAGACAGCACAGACAGGTGTGTAGACATAAAGGTATATGAAAATGAAGATGAAGTACAAGTTCAAAATAAAGTGGTAAAGTGTTTAGCACTGGATCAGATAATACATGGTAGATACAGGTAATACAATTCAGTAGCAGACAGTGATACTACAGTAAAAAAAACACACACA
>NW_015586752.1:0-284 GCF_001515605.1 Sinocyclocheilus anshuiensis | reverse complement strand
GATAGAAACGTTTTGAATGATGAAACATTAAGACAATAAACACTCAACTGCGACAATGTATAGTTTATCTGTGTTCTTCAAGTAATCTCGGGTATTTTCATAATAATTCATAAGTAGAATCCATTGCTAATCAACATAGTCTTTTTTACAGTGTAGAACATATTTTCTGCCTCATTCTATGATAAGAAGCCACATCAGATCAGAAAAGGAAGTTATTTCAAACATTCGACTGATGTAGTGGAGTAAAAACAAGTTATAGTGTTCTCTTTTGTTGGACAGCAGAT
>NW_015586751.1:0-284 GCF_001515605.1 Sinocyclocheilus anshuiensis | reverse complement strand
CTCCCTGGCTCCTCCCTCCGTCTGATCTGCCCTGGCTCCTCCTGTCTCTGTCCTGGCTCCTCCCTCCGTCAACACCGCCCTGGTCATCTGCCTGCATTCCTCCCTGCCCTTTGCCACCGCCTCATCCTCCTCCCAAACCCCCTCCCTCCTTCTACGGCACGAGGTAATGTCTTCCGGGAGGGTGGGAGTACTGCCACAATCATGGACTGTTAGTTTGTTTTCATTTGAGTTCACTGACATAGTTTCTGTCGTCCTTTGATTAGTTCATTTAGTTCACCTGTGTT
>NW_015586750.1:0-284 GCF_001515605.1 Sinocyclocheilus anshuiensis | reverse complement strand
TGTAAAAATTCTGAAAATCTTACACATTACACACATGCACAACATGCACATGCACGTTAATGAATAAATCAGTATATATAAAATTAATTAATTTAACATACTCATGATTTTATGGCATCACTTACTGCTTTATTTAATCAGAAACACAGTCTAAATATTCTTTGTGTATTTTGCTTTCATTTTATTAGAAGTAGGCGAACAGCGCCCTCTACGTAATTAAAACTCCTTACTGAGCAGGTATTAGGGCTGGGCGATATGGGCAAAAATTCATATCTTGGTATTTT
>NW_015586749.1:0-284 GCF_001515605.1 Sinocyclocheilus anshuiensis | reverse complement strand
AATGCATTGCATTTCCTTCTTCAGCATCAGTAACCATTTTCACCATTTGTAATAGTTGTGTATGAGTCCCTCAATTGCCTTCAGTGTGAAAAGATGGATCTCAAAATCATCCGTTATTGTTGGAAAGGTGTCAATGCAGAAGATGCTGGAAAAAGGATTTTTCTGAAGAACAGCAGCTAGTTTAACTGTTTAGAACAAACACAAACAACTGTCACAAAACATGAAAACAGTTGTGCGTCATCCAGGTAACAACAGACAGTTAAGATTCAAGGGTATATACATTT
>NW_015586748.1:0-284 GCF_001515605.1 Sinocyclocheilus anshuiensis | reverse complement strand
ACCTCCTTTTGCTCATTATTTTTCCCAGCTAAAGACTTCTCTGCATTGTTATAAACCTCTTCACATACACAAGAAAAACAGTTTAATTAAAAGCTTTGTTGAGGACTGAAACTGTAACACTGCGAGATTGTAAGGTTTTGTGTCGTCTGGGGAATTTAGTGGCACAATAAACATTTCATCTCAGACCAGACGACATCTAATTACCTCTTTCTCACTGGAACAGACTTTAAATAACTCCTGCGCCCAAATATATCCTCTCATCCTGAACATCTGAAAGCCATTAA
>NW_015586747.1:0-284 GCF_001515605.1 Sinocyclocheilus anshuiensis | reverse complement strand
GCTAATGCAGTGTTTAGAAATGTGTAAAGTCTTTAGTTAAAGTATCAGAATATCTATACATGCTTTTTATACGCTTAAAAGTGGTGGTAGTGTTATTCATCTAACTGCCAGATTTCTCTTTCAGCGCATTTAATTTTTCAAGCCATTTCTTCATTAAATGTCACATTCAAACTACAAGATGATACTAAAGCACACGACATTCAATAGAAACATCTGAGTCATTCACTTTTGTATTGAGTTTAGAAATGAATATGAATCAATTCTACAGAAGAAGAAAAAATATG
>NW_015586746.1:0-284 GCF_001515605.1 Sinocyclocheilus anshuiensis | reverse complement strand
GACTCCCAACAGTGTTGTTGCAGATTGAGTTTGGACCACAGATGTATGATATCTCAACACATTCATTCACATCTATATTAAAAAGAAGTTACGGGGAAAAGAAGAGTTTGGATCACTCATACATATTAATTTTTAGACTTTTTTTTTTTTGTTGTTTTAAACACATGGAATAAAAATCACATCAATAAACTTAGGCCAATTATTCAAGGTAATAGTAAACACAAAACTAAATATAAAATGTACCTCTACATGTGTTATTGATGCTGATGAGGAGACTTGAGTTT
>NW_015586745.1:0-284 GCF_001515605.1 Sinocyclocheilus anshuiensis | reverse complement strand
TGTAAATAAAGTCAGTTTATGTTTGATATTCGCAGCATAATCGGCCGCTTTAGGGACCGTCTGTAAGTTTACCTCACAGTACAAAACGAAGTTTAATAATTCATTCAAATTAATGTTTGCACTTCAGGGCTATAGTAAAAACAATAATAATACAAGATTTACAGTTCGCCAAGGTATTATATTTAAATGTTCTATTTAAATCTTAAGAGTCATTTTATTTAAAACACATCGGACGTTTTAACCCAGTTGGTGGAATTGTTATTCAGTCCCTTACCCATCAAGCG
>NW_015586744.1:0-284 GCF_001515605.1 Sinocyclocheilus anshuiensis | reverse complement strand
TTATTTAATATATTTTTAGTAAGTCTTTTTAGTATTTTTTATTTTTCATTATTTTGTAATAAATTTTATGTTTTTATTATTTAACGAACCCTCTGCAGTTGCCTTATAAACCCCAGTTTGAGAAAATTGGAGAATTGTACATATTGCATAAAAAAATAAATAATAATGATAATAATAATAATAAAAGAGTGTTATTTAAGTATCACTGAGACACTATTATAGTTTTTATTAATATTTTAAATTACTTTTGTTTTCATTTTAAATGTAGTTTTAGTAATTTTGTT
>NW_015586743.1:0-284 GCF_001515605.1 Sinocyclocheilus anshuiensis | reverse complement strand
CCCAATCGATACCCAACCCTAAGATTAGGTACAAGTCACTGCATTCTTTTTGTTTAAGACTTGTTTCTTCTTCACTGTCTCTGATCTGTTTTTATCCAAATTATATATAATAAATGTAAATAAGTGAGATTATCATTTTAAATATTTGCAAGCGCTGTGAGAAGCTTGCCTTTATTCGTCCTTTGTGTGAAATTGTTATTGTATTCCATGTTTTTTTTTTTTTTACGCAAATTACAGTATGGTTGATGCCTCCAGTTTTAACTACATGCTTTAACTACACATAA
>NW_015586742.1:0-283 GCF_001515605.1 Sinocyclocheilus anshuiensis | reverse complement strand
GGTCTCTCTAAGCGAGATCCCAATTCGTCGGTCATCCGACATGACATCAAGAGTGACCGACTGAAAGGGAACTAATAATAGTGATGCTACTAACTAGTGCCACATTTTTCAATAGTTTTTCCAGTAACAAGCTACTCTCGCCATAACTTATTTGGCTGTAGCCAAGTTATCTTAGGCAATAATAAAACATGCTCTTCTGAAATGTCTCTTTCTCAAGTAGTGCAGGAAGTCTAACTCCAATTCATTCATACATAATGTGAAATTATGGAACAATAATGCATTT
>NW_015586741.1:0-284 GCF_001515605.1 Sinocyclocheilus anshuiensis | reverse complement strand
AGCTTCCATCATATTTCTAAAATCAGAGTCTATAATAGGAATTCTGTCTTTTAAAAAGGAAAAAACGAGATCACAATCGTTTTCTGTACATTTAGATTTATATAAATCATTATAGAAGGAATATATGTAGTCATCAATTAGTGTTTTTTCTTCACTTATACAATTATTAATGCTAAGTTTATTAATAGTTTTTAGAGATTGTTTTTGTTTTTCTAAATTAAAGAAATATGAAGAATTTTTTTCCCCTTCCTCAATCCACCTGGCTCTAGATCGTATAAATGCTC
>NW_015586740.1:0-283 GCF_001515605.1 Sinocyclocheilus anshuiensis | reverse complement strand
CCGTCACCCACTTTGTTTGAATAAAAACCCCGTCTTCACTGGCGTTATGAATTCTGGGATAGGGTAGGTTGCGAAGGATCCATCGGATGTATCCTTCATTTGCCGGAAAAACAGAGGAAGCGTTTGAAGTCGCGTTTGAATTGCGGCAGCCTTCGTCGCGCCGTGGTGACGCAATCGGCTTTCAAATGCAGCCTTCGGAGGATGCATCGTGAATTGGGACAGTCCTCGTCGTGCCGCTGTGATGCAATCGGCCTTCAAATGCAGCCTTCGTAGGACGCGGTGT
>NW_015586739.1:0-283 GCF_001515605.1 Sinocyclocheilus anshuiensis | reverse complement strand
GTAATTTATTCCTGTGATGCAAAGCTGAATTTTCAGCAGCCATTCAGTCTTCAGAGTCACATGATCCTTCAGAATCATTCTAATATTCTGATTTGGTCCTAAAGAAACATTTATTATTATCAATGTTGTGCTGCTTCATATTTTTGTGGAAAACAATTTTTTGTTGTTATAATTTTGTAACAACACTAAACTATTTACTATTCACTTTTGATCAATTTAATGCTTCCTTGCTGCATAAAAGTATTTATTTTATATTAAAATATTTTTTATTTAATTTTACACA
>NW_015586738.1:0-283 GCF_001515605.1 Sinocyclocheilus anshuiensis | reverse complement strand
GGTGTATGCCATGCCTCATCTTATTAGTTTTTGTTAATAAACGTTGTGTAAGCTAGGTTGTCATTGTTTTATTGTTGTTGTGCTTTTTAATTAAGAATAACACATAATCCATCTTTTGTTTTAGTTTTAGAAATAAGTATAGATGTATGTAAGCAAATCAGACAATTATCTTTTTTTGTAAAACGTGACAACAAGATTGCGAATTCGAAGACCAGCTTATAACATAGCAAATGAGGAACTCCCATTCACAAAATTCAAATCACAAATACTGAAGAAAAAGAAC
>NW_015586737.1:0-283 GCF_001515605.1 Sinocyclocheilus anshuiensis | reverse complement strand
GGCATGTGGGCACATTTGAAGTGGGTTTTGATTGATCCCCAGCTGCTTGGGAAATTGTCCACCGTCACTGAATTCAGGTCAGAGTGATAAGAGTTGTGGGTAGGGTCCTAGAGGAGCGTTCCTCCGCGTGCTCCGCTCCAGGTGTGTGATGATGTGTGTGTGTGGAGCGCGTGATGCAGGAGCGGTCATGCCGTACTCGGCGTGGCAGAAGCGCTACCGTCCGCTATACTGACGAGTGGCAAATATGAAATAATGCTCTTCCACAAAAGCAGTTTAGCTGTCC
>NW_015586736.1:0-283 GCF_001515605.1 Sinocyclocheilus anshuiensis | reverse complement strand
AGCAGATTCAGTGATGTTAGAGCTGATCTGCGCCTCACTGCACACATCTGCGGTGCGTTATAGTTCCACGGCTACCGGAGCTGATCGCGGCCGCTCTAGTCAGTGCTTGTGTTTGAGCTAAAAATAGTCTTTTGTGAGTTGTCACAGCGTGGCGGACGGAACAAAATCTCATCGGAGCCGTAAGGGATAACGGTAACATTACGCTGATCGTGGGCTGTTTTTAAATGAACATTTATTAATAAAACAAAATATCTTCTTTGGCCATATTAGCCTACTCAATAGC
>NW_015586735.1:0-283 GCF_001515605.1 Sinocyclocheilus anshuiensis | reverse complement strand
TATAGCCTACATAAACAGAATATATATATATATATATATATATATTCTATAGCCTATAGCCACTGTCCACTTTGTTTTGTGAAAAAGAGCAGCTTTTACATTCTGCACGGCATTTTTTTTTTGTTCTGTGGGATTACACTGCATTCGAGACTAAATCGGAGGTGGGAGTATGTGAGTTGAAATGTCCCAGTTCTGACCTCAGTGCTTTCCAGTCAATCACACCACAAGATGATGCCATGACTAAACAAAAACATTGCGTGTTAGATAGGTGTCTGTGTAGAAG
>NW_015586734.1:0-283 GCF_001515605.1 Sinocyclocheilus anshuiensis | reverse complement strand
GCCTCTCGTCTCTGTCGGCCCGTAACAGTTAGCCAACACATCAAAATAAGTGTACTTATTTGCTTTTACATGTATTCTGAAGTAAAACTTTTCATTTTACATTTTTGCAAAGGGAACCTTTACATTTATTTGCATAGTCATGAAAGTGAACTCTCATTAGTACACTTACAGTAATTGGCTTTTTTATTTCATTAATATTATATTATCTGCAAACACTTTTTTTTTAACAAAGGTCTGCGTGCACATTACCTTCTGTGTGAAGCGTAGTTGCCAGTGATATGTC
>NW_015586733.1:0-283 GCF_001515605.1 Sinocyclocheilus anshuiensis | reverse complement strand
ACATAATCTTCCTCAACCTGATAACAGAAAATTCCCAAAGAAGACTTCTCTCAACCATCAGTCAAAAAAATTGCAGTTATTCAAGAGGGGTTTGAAAATCAATTGTCCTTTTTATTGTTCACTAAATAGTCTTACAAAAAACAAACCTTCAAACATTTTTCATTTCTTATTCTTCAAAATGTAAAACTAAAAGAGTTGGCAAGGTCGTTGTTCCCACAGTTAAACAGGGATATCAGTATTCTGCGATACCAGGATTCTCAAGGACACTGTGTCATGTCTGCTT
>NW_015586731.1:0-283 GCF_001515605.1 Sinocyclocheilus anshuiensis | reverse complement strand
GATTAACATGAGATTGGCCGAAACTGTGTGTTATGTCCCCTTTAATAGAAAATGTGTTTTTAAATATTTTTATTTTACAGATAAAATATTGTTTTTAAGTACAAAGTATCCAACAACTTTTTTCGTCTAGTGAACATAAAAATGAGAAAACATAGTCCGAGTGCGCTACATGTGTACGATCGCGAACAAAAATCGCATTTGCGTTAGGAGGTAACCATGGCAACAGCTGCTCGATCGCAAGTAAGGCCCAATCCCAATTCTACCCCTTAGCCCTTCCCCTTTC
>NW_015586730.1:0-283 GCF_001515605.1 Sinocyclocheilus anshuiensis | reverse complement strand
GGCTCCTGTCCCCGAGTTTAGCCCAGTGAGGGCTCCTGTCCCCAAATTTAGACCAGTGAGGGCTCCTGTCCCCGAGTTTAGCCCAAAGAAGGCTCCAATCCCCGAGTGTAGTATAGAAAGGGCTCTAGTTCCCATGTCCAGCCCAAGGAGAGCTCCAGTCCCCAAGTCAAGGGGCCACTGTTCCCGAGTTAGGCCTACGGAGGGCCTCGAAAGACGAAATTCTCCCCAAGGATTTTGGGGGGGGGGTAGTATGGGTCCATCCGTAGTGGCCGGGCCGAGTGGC
>NW_015586729.1:0-283 GCF_001515605.1 Sinocyclocheilus anshuiensis | reverse complement strand
TTTAAATGCCTTGCTAAAAATATATATATATATATTAATTTTTAAACATATTTATATAGTACTGATAATAAACAGACTGATATGCCAAAAAAAATTGTGTGTATATATATATATATATATATATATGGATAAACGAATAATATATAATTTAAGAACTTGAACTAAAATGTGTGTTCAATGTTGTTTTCTGTCTAATAGCCCATAAAACAGAAAATAACTGACAGCAGATCTCATCAACAGATCAGTGTGTAGAATATAGTTGAAGTTTGGTTATTTTATGTGA
>NW_015586728.1:0-283 GCF_001515605.1 Sinocyclocheilus anshuiensis | reverse complement strand
AGCAGCTTTACAGTGTTAAACAGGAAAATAGTGTCAATAATGCAAGAGGACAATAACAAAACAGTCAATTTTTCAGTTAAAATCAGACCATCATTGATTCAGTGATGTCATCGTCCAGCCGACAGTCGACAGTTTTGCCAGAAATTAAGTGTCCCAAACTAAGCAAGCCAAAGGTGACAGTGGCAAAGAACCAAAACTCCATCTGTGATAGAAATAGAGAAGAAAACCTTGGGAGAATCCAGGCTCAGTCGGGGGCCAGTTCTCCTCTGGCCAGATGAAACCA
>NW_015586727.1:0-283 GCF_001515605.1 Sinocyclocheilus anshuiensis | reverse complement strand
AAAAGGTAAACATATATTTTAGAATGTTTATAGCCTATATTTTTAGGGAAAGTGATAGGCCTTATTTTTTTTGCAGTGTAGCTGTCTGACTCAACGCGTCAATAACAAAACATTTTGAAAATAAAACACGCATATCTTTCAATTTCCTTCAAATTCTATCTTTTAAATATGGTGGTTGTCCCAATATTGGGAAGAGCACGAAAGGGGTTATCATTGGGCTACTTGTCTGTGCGCGACGCCTGTGAACAGTTCTACTGTCATCGGACCTGTTCAAACCAGCCAA
>NW_015586726.1:0-283 GCF_001515605.1 Sinocyclocheilus anshuiensis | reverse complement strand
GTGAGAACATGATGTGTGGCATGAGAGTGCCGTGGCTCATCGGACATAGCAACAGTAACTAAGGGGGGTGGGTCTTTGCGACGGGTCAATAGCGAGATTTAACTTGTGAGAAGAAAATAAGAATTGTGAGATAAAATGTTGCAATTACCTTTTTTATTCCATGGTGGAGACGGGCTTCCATAGCAATGGTTTTGACACGTATTAAAACATTTTTTTTTTTTAAGTGACAATTAAAAAAGTAAAAGTTTAAATACATATATCAAATTATCATTTTATCTTATCA
>NW_015586725.1:0-283 GCF_001515605.1 Sinocyclocheilus anshuiensis | reverse complement strand
TTCATTTCTGACCCTGGTGCCAACCAACATTATAAGTCCTGCTAGGGGTGTTTCTGGGATTTTATTGATAACCATAATTAGACAATATTTTACTGAGAGTGTTATGATGCCGTAGACAGCTGACTCTTAAAGTTTTTATTATTTTTTTCTTGTGGAGAATATATAAACATCTGTTATGTTAAATAGCTTATTCAGGACAGTATTAAATAAAAAAATAACATGCAATTTTCATGATCCTTCTTATTTTGTTAAAATGATTAACATTTTCCATATTCTGCAAGGG
>NW_015586724.1:0-283 GCF_001515605.1 Sinocyclocheilus anshuiensis | reverse complement strand
ACACAAATACAGCTTCAGAAATATGTATTTAGGTGCACAAGGGATAAAAAAAAAAGCAGGAGGATTAAAGATGCTCCTCAAATATCCTATTAATCTTGAGGTAAAATAGATGGGCTCTAGCTGGCAGCTTCTGCTCCTTTGGACTCCACATATTCTAGAGCTTTCTGTTTGACAGCCTGGATGGTCTCAGGTGTGCCGTTCTTCTTCTCGTACTCCAGGTAACGCTTAAAGAAGAACTTGATCTTCTTCACTGACACGCTCAGGTGAATCACACGATCAAAAA
>NW_015586723.1:0-283 GCF_001515605.1 Sinocyclocheilus anshuiensis | reverse complement strand
GTATCGGTGATCATTCTCAAGTGATCAGCACCGCTGCTGTTGTATTAGTCAGTGGTTGGATCAGCGTAGCAGTCAAAAACGGGGGACAAGAGAGGTCACGTACGGGACAAATCAATTATGCCCAAAATACGGGACGGTTGGCAACCCTAGATATAATGGCCAAAGGACCAAAACCGAATGCCAGTGTTGTGCCCATTTTCGCCCCCCTGCCAAATTATTACCCCTCTGGTTGAAATCACTATCTGATTGCCTAATCCTAACCCCTCCCCCACACCTAACCCTA
>NW_015586722.1:0-283 GCF_001515605.1 Sinocyclocheilus anshuiensis | reverse complement strand
TTTACTGTATTTTTGATCAAATAAATGCAGCCTTGGTGAGCATTAAAGTGTCTTCTTTCAAAAACATACAAAAAACAAAAGCTTAGCAACCCCATACTTTTGAACGTGTAGTGTCACTGCCGTTTTACAGACAAAGACAAACCCCGTCTGTGTGGAATGGACTAGTGTAGACAGACTGACTGTAGAGGAGTGCAGGAGCAGGAAGTCATGAGTCTGCCATTATTCACAGGGAAACGGCATAAACTACAGACTCATAAAAGCAGCTTTATTATGGAGGAGAGTC
>NW_015586721.1:0-283 GCF_001515605.1 Sinocyclocheilus anshuiensis | reverse complement strand
TGAAATAATTTAGTAATGTTTTACGTAATTGATAAATAGTTCTAAGTTTAATCAATTTTAGTTCTTTTAATTTTGATCATTTAAAATTTGTAATATTATTTGATCATTATTTGATCATTTAATTTAACAAAAAAAAAGTAGTTTCATGAAAATGTAACTAAATTAAATAATTTAATAATGTTTTATATGATTCATATATCGTTCTGTTTAAAAAATTTTAGTCATTTTAATTTTGATCATTTAAAATTTGTAATATTATTTGATCATTTAATTTAACAAAAAA
>NW_015586720.1:0-283 GCF_001515605.1 Sinocyclocheilus anshuiensis | reverse complement strand
GCTTCCCTGTCTCCCAGAATGAATGTTAATGATGAAGTGCCTTTCGGCAACACCAATAATGAAAACAAATGTATTACCTCTGTTAGAGAAAAATGATTGTCAAAGCTAATACGATTAGCATGCAACTTCATGAATAATCAGAAGATACCATTGTCAGCATTGACTGGCCAATATCTTTTATTAAATTGCTATATTTTAATAGTAATTTTATAGACAGTGACATGACAGTTGATGGACATATGTTCTGTTGATCTAGCAGCTAATGACTGTGCATGTAATATTC
>NW_015586719.1:0-283 GCF_001515605.1 Sinocyclocheilus anshuiensis | reverse complement strand
GGAGCGGGCACTGGTGGGCACTCTCGAGGCATGGGCACAGGAGTGCGCTCTGGACTGGATTCAGGGACTGGAGGCCTCCTTGGGCTAAACTCGGGGACAGGGGCCCACACTGGGCTAAACTCTGGGATAGAAGCCCTTACTGGGCTAAACTCGGGGACAGGAGCCATCCGTGGGCTAAACTCGGGAACAGGAGCCCTTCGTAAGCTAAACTCGGGAACAGGAGCCCTCTTTGGGCTACACTCAGGAACAGGAGCCCTCCTTGGGCTAGGCTCGGAATCTGAGG
>NW_015586718.1:0-283 GCF_001515605.1 Sinocyclocheilus anshuiensis | reverse complement strand
AGCACTCGCTGGAAGGGCCTACTCGTCTGCTGGACAAGCGGCCTCAGCGCTTCAATCCAGGTCCTTCAGGCCAAACTTTTCCAGAAAATGAACGAGTCTGGACCGGACCCCGCGACTTGCAAAGAGCTACGCAAGCGTGACTGACCTGGCTTTACGCGCCACAAAGATGACTGCTCAGGCAATCGGTAGATCTACCGATCGCCTGAGCAGTTCCGGTCTCCCCCTCTGGTCTGTTTGGATCTGCGGTCGAAGGGTTCGCAGAGTGCTTCACTGTTGCACAGAA
>NW_015586717.1:0-283 GCF_001515605.1 Sinocyclocheilus anshuiensis | reverse complement strand
TATCAGTAATTCTATTTTCACTAGTTGCAAGGGAAATTTCAGATATCAGCTGCCTTTGTTGATATCAATAATTACTTTGTCACTAGTAAAAATGAATTCTTGATATCAGTAAATGTATTCCAACATGTTACATTTGTTATTTCTGATATCTGAAAATGCATTTGTGATATCTAAAATTGGATTCTTACTAGTGACAATCACATTCATGATATCAGAAATTAACATTTTAACTAGTGGCAATGTAATTGTTGATATCAAGAATTCATATCCTGAGAATGAATAA
>NW_015586716.1:0-283 GCF_001515605.1 Sinocyclocheilus anshuiensis | reverse complement strand
GTCTGTTGAGCTTATGAATGCAATGGCCAATCAGAGGTGTTCAGAAGAGTCTGAACTGAATTCAGCTCGCGAATTCTCTCTTCATAAACAATTGCAGATGTATGTATGATGCAAGCAAGTGATTCATTCATCAAGCAGTGTATAGACAGCTTTACTAATTACAAGGGGAGTTTTTTTGAAAGTGCTTAATCTCGCGCTAGATTGAAATCAGTCATAATGTTCTTTGACAATGTAAATTTTCTTTGCTCGCTTTCTCTGTATAATTTATTTGCTGTTTGAATAA
>NW_015586715.1:0-283 GCF_001515605.1 Sinocyclocheilus anshuiensis | reverse complement strand
GGGATTTTGCTATATATATATATATATATATATATATATACAGTATACTTTTCTATACTATCCCTGTATAAAAGGTGAAAAAAATGCATAAATAAATGGATAAATAAATGCATAAATAAATACATAAATAACTAACTAAATAAATAAATAAAGTATGGTTTCATTGTGTTACGGGGCTGACAAAACTTGAGACGTGCAGATCCATGTGCAAGCTATTTATTAGCAGAAGACAGAGACTTGGTCATAGAACAGGCATGGGTCAGATAATGGCAGACAGGTATAT
>NW_015586714.1:0-283 GCF_001515605.1 Sinocyclocheilus anshuiensis | reverse complement strand
TGCTCCACCGACCAGCATAAGAGGCTGAGATGTCTCCAATAACATTGCAGTCTAACCATCTCTACTGTTGGGACTAACACAGACTGCAGACAAAAAAAAACAAAAAAAAACAAAACACTTTGATCACTCAAGTCATATTCAGCTTATCTAAATCAATAAATAACACCGTAAATCAGTGTTGGAATAATACAATTAAAAAATAGTTAAGGAAGAATTAAATAGTAGTTAAGGGACCCTCTTAAGAACACACACACACACACATATATATATATATATATATATA
>NW_015586713.1:0-283 GCF_001515605.1 Sinocyclocheilus anshuiensis | reverse complement strand
AGTCACTGCACTGGACTCTGAAAACAGCAAATATAGAGTCAATGGTAGCGACTTACACTTGACTAGCTGATTGGAAAACTAGTTATGACTTTTGCAGTTGCTACATGGTTATGATGATACACTTATTACATCAAGAGTAAGCTGTAAGATTGTCTCTACAATATAGCCATGTGTCAAAAGAATACCAATTGGAGCTTGATATAAGGTATGAACAGTGTATTCAGTGTAACAGTGTACAGTATATTTGAGTATTAACAGTGTTGTTGTCAAACCCATGATTTAA
>NW_015586712.1:0-283 GCF_001515605.1 Sinocyclocheilus anshuiensis | reverse complement strand
TGTAGTAGGCTTGAGGAGATTCATGACGACCTTGTTTTGTCTCCAGGGCAGCCATTAGTCCTTGTTCTGACTCAGGGTCAGCGAATTCTTTAATGAGGACTTCTCAGAGCAGGTGGTAACCAGTCTTTGTGTGAGCAGGCTGCCAGTCCAGGAAGCTGCGCACTTCAGGGCTGGATGTTGTTCGAAGCAAATAGAGTCTATCTTTGTCAGTGACATTGGCTCTCATTTCCAGGTGAAAATCGATATCTTGCAGGTAAGCTTGGACATCCTGGCTACCTGGCAC
>NW_015586711.1:0-283 GCF_001515605.1 Sinocyclocheilus anshuiensis | reverse complement strand
AGCCCAATTTTGTGAAGGTGGGTATAGCCCTTGTATTCTGAGTTAGTAGGTGATGTTAGTAGGCTAGCTGTCCTAATGGAATAAACACATACGAACAAGTATAACAGCAAGATGATCTGTCCTCTGTTTTTTGTGGTTTTTGTTTTTCTTACAGTGGATGCACAGAGACCCACGTAAGTACTAGAATTATTGACTATTTTTTTGTTTGCTCATAACCTACATCTTGCATCTTGTTCTGTCCAATCAGTGTTTATGCAGTTATGCATGTGTATGCATTTATACC
>NW_015586710.1:0-283 GCF_001515605.1 Sinocyclocheilus anshuiensis | reverse complement strand
TTCTTCTTCTTCTTCTTCTGAGACTAAAATTTCTGACTGTATCTCCTCCTAGGGCTTTAATGGTTCAAGTACCAAACTTGGCAGAGACTTCGGCCCTGATGTGTAGTTTGTTGCTATGTCTTTTCTAAGCGATCGGACTAACAGTTTTTGTATAATTAATAATCAAATCAAATTAAATTCCCCATAAACTTACTTTGCCAGAGCAAAAATGCACCCTCTAGAGAACAATTGCATTCCACTAGAGCAGGGGTCTTCAACTAAAATTGCTTGAGGTCCAGTAATG
>NW_015586709.1:0-283 GCF_001515605.1 Sinocyclocheilus anshuiensis | reverse complement strand
GACACTGGAGCGAGCTCTGGGGCTGGAGCCGACACTGGAGCTAGCCTAGGGACTAGCACCAACTGCCTTCTTCTCCTTAGATTCCCCTCTAAGTTCGGGGTGAAAGGTGTGGTCGGCGGGCTTGAGAACGCCGCGGCCGGTGGGCTGGAGTGAGCGGAGACTTCAAGGGGGAAAAACCAGGAAAACAAAAGACTTAAGAAAAACGGAAAAGAAACACGGGGAGAAGAGGCACCGCTCACTTTTTGCTGGTCGGCTGTTCTGTCACGATGCACACAGCGGGGGA
>NW_015586708.1:0-283 GCF_001515605.1 Sinocyclocheilus anshuiensis | reverse complement strand
GAAGCAGGAACTGTATAAAGAGAGCAGCATGGCCAACAAACACGGGGCCACTAACAGCTACCAAACATACCTGGATTGGGAGTTTCCTTTCTGTGGATTTACCTTTCCAGATTCACTTGCAAGCTTTTGGATTATCACTCATTTTGGATTGTATATACACTGGTGGACAATCACATTGGACTTATCAACAAACTGGGATTCTTGGACGGTTTTAGGGTATGGACAAACGAACTGTATTCTTTTAACAGACTGAGTTTACCTGGTTTTATCGTGTTGTTTTAAA
>NW_015586707.1:0-283 GCF_001515605.1 Sinocyclocheilus anshuiensis | reverse complement strand
TTGTCTCAGATTTTATATAGTAAAAAAAAAAAAAAAAAATCAAATAAATAAAAAAAATGCTGTTTTTTTTTTCGGACATTCCATTCATTCATATGGCCGGGTCAAAATAAATGTAATACTTGTGGGTGTAATACTTTTTTTATTAGACCCACATAGAATCCTCGAATTGACTCTTTTTTTGTGTGTGCTCCATGCTCAACTGTGACAAAATTAAATTAAAAAAAATCCACAGTTTTTCCGTAAATTCCATGCTTTTCCAGTGGCGGGTCAAAATGACCCATGA
>NW_015586706.1:0-283 GCF_001515605.1 Sinocyclocheilus anshuiensis | reverse complement strand
AAAAGTTTGTGGTCAGTAAGATTTTTTTTTAAGAAATGAATGCTTTTACTCAGCAAGGATGCATTAAATTGATCAAAAGTGACATCAAAGGCATTTATAATGTTGCTATAGATTTTGAATAAATGCTGAACTTTCAATTTATCAAGAAATTCTGAAAAAAAAGTCACAGTAGTTTCCACAAAAATATTAAGCAGCACAACTGTGATAACAATTGATAACAACAACATTGTGGCAACACTGATAATAATAATAAATGTTTCTTGAGCCGCAAATCAGCATATTA
>NW_015586705.1:0-283 GCF_001515605.1 Sinocyclocheilus anshuiensis | reverse complement strand
AATTATTTTGAATTTATAACTCACGATTGCTCAAAAACAGTCCAAATATATGAATCCTATATATTTATTTCTAACAAAACAACGTCAAAACATCATCAATATTAAAGTTTTCAAACTAAATAAATTGTTGCATAAACTTTCACTTTCAGATGATGAAAGTGATCAGTTTTTCATTCTGCAGTGGTTTGTCAATAGACATACAAAATTCATGGGCGTGTAAATTTCTGCGGGTGATTTACTGCCCCCTAGCAACAATAATTGCAGGCATTTCAAGCGCAAAATA
>NW_015586704.1:0-283 GCF_001515605.1 Sinocyclocheilus anshuiensis | reverse complement strand
GAGTATGGGTCACCATACTTGGCCACAAGTCACCTCTCTTTTTTTCTCAGATGTCTCCACAAAGCCACTCTGTTCTCTCTCTTAAAGTTAATGTCTGACATGGAAATGGCTCCTCTGTGTGGTGTTGCTTGACTTAGGAGGTCAGGGTTAAGTTTGAGGTATTGCTGAGGGTCTCCCAGTCTTTTAATGACTTAAAGGGATAGTTCATGCAAGAAAATGAAAATTATGAGCCTCAAGTTGTTCCAAACCTGTATGAGTTTGTTTCTTCTGAACACATAAGATA
>NW_015586703.1:0-283 GCF_001515605.1 Sinocyclocheilus anshuiensis | reverse complement strand
TGTCTGTCTGTCTGTCTGTCTGTCTGTCTGTAGTTCTATCTATCTGTCTGTCTGTCTGTCTGTCTGTCATTCTCTCTGTTGTTCATTCTTGTTCTGTCTATCTTTCTATAGTGCATTCTATCATTCTATCGATATATTTATTGTTCTTTTATCTATCTATCTGTCTGTCCGTCCGTCCGTCCGTCTGTCGTGCGTTCTATCTATTGTTCTATCTATCTGTCTATCTGTCTGTCTATCTGTCTGTCTGTCGTTCTCTCTGTTGTTCATTCTTGTTCGGTCTATC
>NW_015586702.1:0-283 GCF_001515605.1 Sinocyclocheilus anshuiensis | reverse complement strand
ACATACTTGGCAATAAAGCTCTTTCTGATTCTGATTCTGATAATTGTGTGCGTTTTTGACCATTCAAGCACAAAAGAGATCTGTTTTTGCGATCAGCGGAGCAGCGGATTGAGCTCTGTTTCAGTGCTTATTGCGCTTAATAACTATCAAGTGCGTCCCACTCTTTATTTTCTCATTCACGCTTCATGTTTCCTTGTCACTCCAAGGTGTATATAACTTTTAAGTAGTACTATGTTATGCAGATATATTTGCATACCGCAGAATACACGATATAGCAAAATCT
>NW_015586701.1:0-283 GCF_001515605.1 Sinocyclocheilus anshuiensis | reverse complement strand
GTTGATGTATCAACCAAGATTTCGTGGCTTTCTTAAAATAATTAATTAAAATTTACAGTAGATTTTAAATAGTCAGGCAATGATTTCCAAAATGTTACACCTTTCACTGAGAGAACAGTCTGAGCAAATGATGTTTTCCAATGTATAACTTTACAGTTTCCACTAGAAGCTGCTCTAGTGGATCTACTGCTTCCCTGCAATCTCTTGAAAAATGTACATAAGGGCATAGGAGCAAGACCATTTAAACAAACTTTACATAATGAAAAAAGACAAAGTGAGCAAA
>NW_015586700.1:0-283 GCF_001515605.1 Sinocyclocheilus anshuiensis | reverse complement strand
GTCTTTTGGTTCAATGCTGTCAGCAAATACACCTGCAAGAGAATTGATTATTCTTCATAAAAGTTTAATTTAACCCCTGTTCTGTCTGTTGTTACAGTAACAGTGCTATGAATTACAACATTTATTATGCTATGAAATATAGAATATCAGCCACCTAATTTAATTATTAATTAATCTAATTCAATTTAATAATAATATCAATTAAATAAATATGTACATAATTAACACTTTGAATCCACAGTCTGTTCTAGTCTAGTGAAATGCACTTTACCTGGTACTGTTA
>NW_015586699.1:0-283 GCF_001515605.1 Sinocyclocheilus anshuiensis | reverse complement strand
GTAGTTGTTCATGGCTTCGGATTCTGGTTGTGACAGGGGAAATATACGACCCTTCGGGGGACTAGAGTCGGGCAGAAGATCGATGGCGCAATCGGAGGGTCTGTGAGGAGGCAGTTGAGAGGCTTTGAATTTGCTGAAGGCTTCCCCTAGATCATGATAGACAGTAGGGAGCCCCGGGCAATCAGTATCTGTAACGTTAACAGCTAGAAGATGAAGGGGAGTGATGTTCTGAACACAGCGGGGAAAACAGTTCTCATTCCAGCTGATTATCTGAGATTCCTGC
>NW_015586698.1:0-283 GCF_001515605.1 Sinocyclocheilus anshuiensis | reverse complement strand
CTTATTTATTTAAAATATAAACATTAAATAAGTATAAGTAAAAAATTTACTTAAATACATTTATTTAATTTTGCATTTTATTTAATTATAGATTTATTTATACTTATTTTGTGTTTACATTTATTCACTTTTGCTTCATTTTGAATTGACATTAATTTGTACTTATTTTCATTTATTAAGTTATTTTTACTATTTGTTAATAATTTATACTTTTACTTATTTCTATTTATGCATACTATATTTATATTTATTTATCTATTTGTATTTATTTATTTGTTTGTTT
>NW_015586697.1:0-283 GCF_001515605.1 Sinocyclocheilus anshuiensis | reverse complement strand
TTGATATTCATGGTGCCGGTGTCCTGCAGAGGTGCAGAAGCTGTCGAGTCTGGTTCTGCCCAGCGAGGTCATCATCGCTCAGAGTTCAGTCCCTGGAGAAGGTCTGGGGATTTTCTCCAAGACCTGGATCAAAGCCGGGACCGAGATGGGCCCGTTCTCCGGGAGGCTCGTGTCCCCTGAGCACGTGGACCTGCGGAAGAACAATAACCTCATGTGGGAGGTGTGTGTGTGACAGAGAGAGTGTGTGTGTGTCTGTGTGTGTGTCTGTGTGTGTGTGTGTGTG
>NW_015586696.1:0-283 GCF_001515605.1 Sinocyclocheilus anshuiensis | reverse complement strand
GCTTATCAATACACGGTCCTGCCCTTCGGGCTGTCTCTGGCTCCCTGCACTTTTGCGAAGTGCATGGTCCCTTTCCCCTCTGAGACAGATGGGAATTCGTATCCTGGATTACCTCGACAACTGGCTCGTTTTAGCACAGTCCGAGGCAGAGCTAATAGCCCACAGGTCCCTCCTCCTCAGCCACTTAGAGCAACTGGGACTCAGGATCAATTTTGCCAAGAGCTCTCTGTCCCCCAGTCAGCGAACTTCGTTCCTGGGGGCAGTTTTCGACTCAGTCCACATG
>NW_015586695.1:0-283 GCF_001515605.1 Sinocyclocheilus anshuiensis | reverse complement strand
GATAGAATCCCTGCAGAAAAAAAAGGGGGGGGGGTTCTGTCTTCAAATGTGCTATAAACATCTTTGTCATACTCCTAACTGATCTGAAAGCTATCATTTTAGCATTTAAGGAGAAGATAGATTATGTAAGTGATATAGCCAAACTTCAAATTAAATTTGATGGTAATTCTCGCTATTCATATGCTAAAATGTCAAGTCTGATAATGGGCACATGATCACAGTCAGTCACAGTTAGAGATCTGGCTTGTTCAAACAAACTTTATTCACAGCAAGGCAAGGCAAG
>NW_015586694.1:0-283 GCF_001515605.1 Sinocyclocheilus anshuiensis | reverse complement strand
ACAGCTGTACATTAACCTCAAATAAGCCTCCAAGCTCCAAACAATGTCAGCAGAAATAGAAGAAAATGTCATGATTAAGACAAGTCCAGTTTGTCATTCTGTTTGGTTATGTTGTTGAAGATGTCATTTCCACTCACAGAGGGCTGTCAGCTCCATAATTTTGGCAAAGACATGAAAGCAGAAGATTAGACGGCCTTTGAAAAGCAAATGCTAATTTATATGTAAGTGTGACACTAGCGTCAAACTGAATAGCCAGTAAAACTTCAGAGGCGTTATTATCCCA
>NW_015586693.1:0-283 GCF_001515605.1 Sinocyclocheilus anshuiensis | reverse complement strand
AGCACAGAAAGCGTGTGGAGCAGACGCGCAGCCCTAACGAGTTCCCAGGCAGGGCTCGAGCTGTAGCCTAATTATTCCGCCGGGTTTTCTGTGGGATCGGACGCTGCACTGGATAAACACAAAGAAGTCAGAGAGCATCCTTGAACCTTTTCAGTACAGGGCCACTGATATTCAAATAACAGCCAGGGACCATTTGACTGCGAGAGCATTTTAAATCCAACATTAGCATAAGGCCTCTCCCCATTTCCCCTTTCAAAAGTGGCATCCAGAAAAGGCAAGAAAG
>NW_015586692.1:0-283 GCF_001515605.1 Sinocyclocheilus anshuiensis | reverse complement strand
CTTTTTATTGCAGCCGTCGAAGGGGCAAACGTAGGGCCGGTCCCCGGTGTGAATCCGGACGTGCGTCCGAAGGTTAAAGTCCAGAGAGAAGCGCTTCCCGCAGCCCTCGAACGTGCACTAGACGGAGAGAACGACACGACGGTTAGAGACGCCCTCCACGGCCCACACGAGGAGCACAAAATAACATTACACAACATCTGATCCACCACAAGCGCAAAGATCTTCACTACAACATGCCAAATAATCCTTTGGTTCAACTTGGGGAAAAAAAAAAAAAATTGTA
>NW_015586691.1:0-276 GCF_001515605.1 Sinocyclocheilus anshuiensis | reverse complement strand
TCTGTATACATCTATATATGTGTGTGTGTGTGTGTGTCTTTATACATCTATATATATGTGTGTGTGTGTATACATCTATATATATGTGTGTGTGTGTGTGTCTATACATCTATATGTGTGTATACATCCGTGTGTGTGTGTGTGTGTGTGTATGTGTATACGTGTGTGTGTGTGTCTGTATACATCTATGTGTGTGTGGGTGTGTGTATACATCTATGTGTGTGTGTCTGTATACTTCTGTGTGTGTGTGTGTGTGTGTGTGTGTGTGTGTGTGTG
>NW_015586690.1:0-283 GCF_001515605.1 Sinocyclocheilus anshuiensis | reverse complement strand
TAAAATAACAATTAACTTTTCTCTTCATTCCAGGAACCTCAAATATTCCACCCCTGCCTTTGCAGTCCTCACCAAGGAGTGCCCGCACTGGACCAATCAAGACTGGTGGATGAGTGTTCGTCTTAGACCACAAGCGCTGGACATCACCAATGAAGGAGGCTATTGACAGCCTCCTACACAATTACCATGGACAGAAAGACATGTTGAAGCTTGTGGATCAAGAATATGCAGCTATGGTCCATCGGTCTGCCACAGATCCAAACAGTCTACTTCACCCCACAAC
>NW_015586689.1:0-283 GCF_001515605.1 Sinocyclocheilus anshuiensis | reverse complement strand
ACACAATAAATAACACATAACATCACAAACTAATGTCATATTAAAGGCATAATATGTAAGTTTTCGCCGCTAGAGGTCGCTTTTTCAAAACAATAACAAAGGCGAAGCTTGATGACGCTATGAGGGAGAGTGGAACGATGGGAGATGTCGTTTTTAGGATGTAATAAATTAATTTGTTTTATTAACTGTACCTTCCAAAGTTATTCAAACAGTGAATAAATTATATAGAGAAAGCGAGCAAAGAACAGTATGCCTGACTTCAGTCTAGCGCGAGTTTAAGCAC
>NW_015586688.1:0-283 GCF_001515605.1 Sinocyclocheilus anshuiensis | reverse complement strand
GGATGGTAATAGATAACTTTCTGTAGTCAAATTAAACAAAGGACAGAGTTAAATGCTGAAATTGAAATAACTACATTTAAAAAAAACAAAAAAACAATTACATTTTATCTAAATTTTCACTTGTACTGATGCAGTTTATGGTTATATAAATAGTTTCCAGTACAATACAGTACATGATTTAAATCAAAGATTGACAATCTTCCATAATTGAGGTTTAAATATACATTTAATTCTCATGTCATCACCTTATGTTCTTTAAAGCATCATCAGTTGCACCTAAGAG
>NW_015586687.1:0-283 GCF_001515605.1 Sinocyclocheilus anshuiensis | reverse complement strand
TGAGCTCAAAAAGGAGATCCTGGCCCGCCTGGGGCTTTCTTCGGTCTGCGTGGCCCAGTACTTCCACGACTGGGAGTACAAACCCCGCCGCCCCGCCCGAGCCCAAGCTGCCGAATTATTCCACCTCGCTCAACATTGGTTGTTGGATGGAGATCCCACAGCAGCCCAGGTAACGGAGCGCGTCATCATCGACTGGTTCCTCCGGGCTCTTCCGAGGACCCACCACCAGGGGGTTGGGATGCGGAACCCCGCCACCATTGCCGAGCTCGTTGAGGCCGTGGAG
>NW_015586686.1:0-283 GCF_001515605.1 Sinocyclocheilus anshuiensis | reverse complement strand
GACTTCCCTTATTTGAAGTTGGCACGTTGTTCTCTCTCTCTCGCTCTCTCGCTCTCTCTCTCTCAATTTTGATGTATATTTTAATATAGCAAAGGAGAATTGTCTGCTGCGCCCGGTGGTTCGCGCGCCGGCCGCATCCTCGCGGCTCCGTAACCATGGGCAACCGGGGGATGGAGGAGCTGATCCCGCTGGTGAACCGCCTGCAGGACGCCTTCAGTGCCATCGGACAGACCTGCGACCTGGACCTGCCGCAGATCGCGGTGGTCGGGGGTCAGAGCGCAGG
>NW_015586685.1:0-283 GCF_001515605.1 Sinocyclocheilus anshuiensis | reverse complement strand
TCAGGAGGCCATGGCTGGACGGCCTCCGTGGCCTTGGCCTCGCCATTCGGCCCGGCCACTACCGACGGACCCATTCTACCCCCCCAAAAAAAATCCTTGGGGAGAATATCGTCTTTAGAGGACCTCCGTAGGCCTAACTCAGGAACAGTGGCCCTCCCTGGGCTTAACTTTTTGGACTGGAGCCCTCCTCGGACTCGAGATTGGAACTGGAGCCCTCTCTGTGCTACACTCGGGGACTGGAGCCCTCACTGAGCTAAACTCGGGGACAGGAGCCCTCACTGGG
>NW_015586684.1:0-283 GCF_001515605.1 Sinocyclocheilus anshuiensis | reverse complement strand
TCTATAAATCCTAGTGCCGGATTCTCCTACTGAACTAAAGGTGGTGAACATCACAGACACTAAAGCTCTGCTGGTATGGAAACCATCACATGCTAAAGTGGACAGCTACATACTCAGTTATGGAACTACAAAATGTAAGTGCAGTCAGGCTTATTAAATGGCCAGTTCTACACTAAACCATCATTGCTTATTCAAATTTTTATTTTATTTTTTGCTTTTTAGCTCCTAATGTGACTATTACAGTGACATTATCTGGCAGTACTGTGGAGCATCAACTCAGAGG
>NW_015586683.1:0-283 GCF_001515605.1 Sinocyclocheilus anshuiensis | reverse complement strand
GTGTTATTTTTCTTGTGTAAGAAACATCTTGTTTCCACTGTTTGCTTTTGTGACTCTAGCAGCTCCGTTTCTGAGTCAAAGTGAAACCTGCTGCGGTCTGACTTTAATTCAGACCAGTTTAGTGGCAGAATGACCCAAATGAATGTGGTTTCATTCTGTTGGGTGGACAAACGTCTTGCTCCTGTTTACAATTGCATGTGTGCGCTGATGGGTAAATGGGCAAAGGCATTATTTTCCTTTAAGTCAGATTTCCACTCACAAACTTCACTCACAATGTAAAAAT
>NW_015586682.1:0-283 GCF_001515605.1 Sinocyclocheilus anshuiensis | reverse complement strand
TGATGATGATGATGATGATGAAGGTATTATTCACTGATCCAGTCACAGTATTTTCATAGAGCTGAATGTGTTTACCTGTTGTAAAGGCGAGTGTCTTTGGTCCACAGGTCCGGTGAAGGTGCGATCCCCTGCTGCTGTGTCCAGCAGACCTGCAGCCGTCCTCCCGTCCCGCAGCGGGAAGAGGTGAGCTTGTGCTGAACTTCATTTGGGTTACAGTACCTAATACACAAGAACATATACACATAAATATACACAGCTGTTTACCACAAACCATCTGTAATGA
>NW_015586681.1:0-283 GCF_001515605.1 Sinocyclocheilus anshuiensis | reverse complement strand
AGGAATTTTGGAATCTGAATTTTATGAATGTTTGTGTGTAGTAACTTGTGTAAGGTAGGCCTATCTAATTTGAACATTTTTAGCTTTGCCTATACATTATACGATTTAAAGACATTCATTGACTTATTGTGATGTTGCAGATGAGAGGTGGTGAGTGTTTTTCTTGAAGGACTCTGACCTTGCTGTTGATGTTGGTTCCGTTGGCGATGAGCAGCTCGAGACAGAGCGCCCCCTGGTGCGACGCGGCGGTGAAGTGCAGCGGGGAGAAGCCCTTCTCATTCAC
>NW_015586680.1:0-283 GCF_001515605.1 Sinocyclocheilus anshuiensis | reverse complement strand
GTATGCAATTTTTTCAGTATGCAGACATACTATAGGATATTTATTAAAACTAATCTGCAGAATTACTCATTCAGTCATTGGACATTACAACCATGAGCTTATTTTTAAATCTTTATTTTTAATGTTTGTGAAAAACATTAAGTCTCTGAAGAGACTAAGCATAAGGTATCTTATGCTCACCAAAGCTGTATTTATTTGATAAAAATGCAGTAAAAACAGAAATATTATAAAATATTATTATAATTTAAAATAACTGCTTTCTATTTGAATATATTTTAAAATG
>NW_015586679.1:0-283 GCF_001515605.1 Sinocyclocheilus anshuiensis | reverse complement strand
TGTCATGCCCTAAGAAATCGGCAACCTGATCTAACTCATTGTTTTTCAGGTTTAGGATTTGTGAGAGCGTAGCCACGTGCTTGCGCAGATGAGTGGATCTGAGAAATTCTGGATTTTGAGCTCCACATTCACTTGCATAGACCCTCAGAGAGTCCTGGCCTCTGTAGTGACTCTGGCAGTTTGGCCGAGCAAACAAGAAAGCATTAGTGTCCAGCACTCCACATTCACTTCTCCTGCTGACCAGCAGCGTCAGGGCATCAACTATATCAGGAGAGAGAAGAAC
>NW_015586678.1:0-282 GCF_001515605.1 Sinocyclocheilus anshuiensis | reverse complement strand
GAGAGAGAGAGAGAGAGAGAGAGAGAGAGAGAGAGACTTTACTAGGAGGTTGTTCTTTAGTCTCATTTGAGGGCATTTAATCTCATATGAAGGTAGAAGACTTAGCATCCATTAGTTTTAACTGTAGAAGAATCTGTAAGATCTCGTACAGTAAGTGAGAGATGCCTTAATAGATCACAAGAGAGTGTTTGTTTGCGCTTTGAAAGAGTACAATTTTCTCCTTACTAAGAGTCTCTAACACAAATGCAATTCATCCACACCATAAGTGTAACAGGTCTTTAC
>NW_015586677.1:0-283 GCF_001515605.1 Sinocyclocheilus anshuiensis | reverse complement strand
CTTGTGCCTACAACAATGTGACCTGTACTTTTTTTTTTTTTCGCAATCATGTGCAGTTCTTTTATTAAGGAGCCCTAACCCCTATGACTCCAACCTTTAGTATTATATTTAACCTCCAGCAGTCATTTGGCACCAGTTTCTCTTGATTTTCGGCTGCCTCCCTCCACACACCTTTTCATCACGCTGCATTTACTTATGTACGGCTGGTTGTTGAAGCAAAGATTTAATTACTTTCTGTTAAATTAATTTGAGAAGGAAAATAAACAGGCTGGTGGTAGGTCTG
>NW_015586676.1:0-283 GCF_001515605.1 Sinocyclocheilus anshuiensis | reverse complement strand
AGTAAGTGCATTAGCTCCTGTTAGATTAGACTCCTCAGACAGGCTGAGATGGTCTGCATCACAAGAGCCATGCGTCCACATTAGCCTCCCAATTAGGTTAGGAAAGTGCAATATCTGTCAGCAGCGCAATACAAATATGTGTGTTTTTATCTGCGATGCGCTCCCGAGGAGAGGGGCCTCGCAGCCCTACAACTTGGGTGGCTGTTTTCAATCAGTCACAGGGCCCAATTGAATTACACTGTGTTTTAGTGCAGTGCCCGACTCCAGACTAATGCGATTTCTG
>NW_015586675.1:0-283 GCF_001515605.1 Sinocyclocheilus anshuiensis | reverse complement strand
TGCCGCCGGAGGTAGAAGGAAGGGAGTGGGAAGTATAGGAGGTTGGAAAGCCATGCCAGCGGGCGATGTTGCATGTGGTGAGATAGCTGAAGGTGCCGCAGTGATTGGTTGAGAAGAGGAGGGAAGCAGTGCAGTGCAGTGTTAGGAGCGGCCAAGTCTGGGGCACGGCCCAGGCTTGCTGATGGCTTGATGCATCTTGACGCTCGAGGGGAGCCGGAACTTGGTCTGGCAGAAAATTACATTATTTTGAATGAAGTAGAGAGCTGTGAGGGAGAGGAGCATG
>NW_015586674.1:0-283 GCF_001515605.1 Sinocyclocheilus anshuiensis | reverse complement strand
TTGTATGATGTATGAAATGCCATAGAAGAACCATTTTTGGTTCCCAAAAGAACCTTTCTGAGAGTGCATGTATAAGAACAGTTTTCCCTAATGAACATGCATATAGAAACTGATACATAAAACGAGGAGAATGCACATATCTGATCAAATTTCCATTTAATGGAAAATGTGTTTGAAGGGTTGTAGATGTGAATGAGAATTACAGCAGCAGGACAGGAACAGAAAAATAATCCTCGTGTAATAATTCATCACACACATTCCCTGCCATCCCAACCTGGAGATG
>NW_015586673.1:0-283 GCF_001515605.1 Sinocyclocheilus anshuiensis | reverse complement strand
TCACATGCCTTGTTCTCCACCAAGACGCTAATCAGATAAATGATCTATTTGTTTTAAAACATCATCAAGTACATTAGGGCTGCTGGAGACCTGGCATGGTTGCTAGGCAAACCAGGGGGCGGGGGGCTCGAAAGGGTGAATACGAACATTGATGGGGTTCCACAAACGGACCAATGTGATGACAGAAAAGTGCACTCTGATAGACACAGAGAAATGAGAGACAAATTAACTACATTACATTAAAGGAGTAGTTCACTTCCAGAACAAAAATTTACAGATAATG
>NW_015586672.1:0-283 GCF_001515605.1 Sinocyclocheilus anshuiensis | reverse complement strand
CAGTGTAAGCGCCTCTGTCGCTTGTGAAAGCCAAAGCAATTGTGTCTGTCAGGCGCAATCCTCCTGGAGATCATTTATAGCACATTAATGCAAAGCTCTGCACAAAATTGTCTCTTATGGGAGTGTTTGTGTGCATGTAAAGATCTATTCATCTGCGCTGCACAACAATTCCACAATTACAGTATGTTTGTCTTATTTTCTAGTTTAAAAAAGCTATTATTTTATAAAAATGACTTATCTTAATATACACTACCATTTAAAAAGTTTGTAGTCGGTAAAATTT
>NW_015586671.1:0-283 GCF_001515605.1 Sinocyclocheilus anshuiensis | reverse complement strand
TATAAACAAATAAGGAATGCGTAAGAAACATAAATACTCGTTAGTGTTTCAATGAAGGTCAGGTTTTGATTTTGTTTATACAAGTGATGTGCCATCATCATAAACAAATGCAAGTTACATAAAATCTATTAGTACTTATAAATAAAAAGCTGTTCTCATCTGTTACAGCTCACAGCATTTACTTTTATAAGACAGTTACTGAATTTATTGTGCAATAACTTATGACAGATTATGGCTACTAAGACTAAATGTAAAGATGCAAATGACAACATGTGGCGTAATG
>NW_015586670.1:0-283 GCF_001515605.1 Sinocyclocheilus anshuiensis | reverse complement strand
GTCATGTACATTACCATGCCAATCCCTCAGAGAGTTGTCATGACATAAATATATTTAAATTGCAGTAGTACTTAGGGATAGGTTAGAGTTAGTTTTTACTGTTTTGACAACATTAAGAAATCTAGTAGTGTAGGGCTTAGTGAGTCAGCTTACTAGATTTTGAAACGCAGCCAAAGCAATGACTTTGTACAGGTATTATACTGTAGGTATGTGCGTAAAACAGTTTTACCCTTTCTTCATGCTAATGACTTGTTTTTCTCAGGAAGTTTCTGAGGTTGGAGTG
>NW_015586669.1:0-283 GCF_001515605.1 Sinocyclocheilus anshuiensis | reverse complement strand
CTGCCAACAAATAGCTTTTCATTTGAACACACACATGGATGGATGGATGGATGGGTGCGGGGTGAACAGAACAATACGGACTGATCCAGTGTCACGGTGCATGTCAAACTTTCTAAAGTCAGGAAAGATGATCGCTTGCACTGCTCTGTCTTGGCTTTCCTAAATGGGAATACTATGGAATACGGTTTCCTTTTAAATGAAAAAAATGAAACCTTTGCTGAAGGTTTACTCACCCTCCAAGGCTATCCAAGATGTAGATGAGTTTGTTTCTTCATCAGATTTG
>NW_015586668.1:0-283 GCF_001515605.1 Sinocyclocheilus anshuiensis | reverse complement strand
TTATTATTATTGTTACTTTTGAATAAAATGTAAATTATGCATATTTTTCCTCTTGTGTTTCACAGTGATGTTTTTGAGAGTATTTCTGTCCACTGTACTTCACGTTTTTTTGAGTTGCAATGTAATGTATCAATGGTGATTTCTGGTGTCATTTTTAAGTAGTGTCTCTTGTGAAAATGATCTTTACAAGACCTTTGGATGTTTGAAGGGAGAGCATTCTGATCACCCTAAATGCTAAATCTTGGTTGTGCAGAAAGTACCTCTAACCCCCAAAGCATTAGTG
>NW_015586667.1:0-283 GCF_001515605.1 Sinocyclocheilus anshuiensis | reverse complement strand
AGATCAGCCCCTGTTATCATGTTAAATGATGCTGTCCTGAACCTCTACGGCATTTAACTGTTACTTTACATAAAGTTGTCGATATCATCAAGACTCATTCGATTACGCTCACAGTGATGGTGGTGTTACTAGACTTTGATGCGTGCCGTTTTAAACAGAGCCTTCTGGATCCTGGTGTGGGCTTGTCAACAACACACCAAATTAGTGTTTATTGAATCATTGTTCTAAATTGGAAATTATAATTGCGAGAGCCGGTGGCTTCGCATATTACGCAAGTGCTGGT
>NW_015586666.1:0-283 GCF_001515605.1 Sinocyclocheilus anshuiensis | reverse complement strand
CGACCAGCACTGGTAATTTCTTATCTGGAAAAAACCCCATTAGTGCCTGAGTTTAACTGGAGCCCACTCAAATGTAAGGAGAAATTATTGGCATGCAGCCCTGCTGATGGGTAGGCGGAGGGATGGAGGGGCTTGTTAGGCCTCTGTGTGTGTGTATGGGTTGGGGTGGCCTCTTGTCCCCTCCTTAGTTATATCAAAAACACACACACATGCAAGTTGCTACTCTATCACAAACATGCTGTACAGAGAGCTTTAAAAATGTTTGCACTCATTTTATTCTGTG
>NW_015586665.1:0-283 GCF_001515605.1 Sinocyclocheilus anshuiensis | reverse complement strand
TGTGTCTGTCCATCTGTCTATGGTATAACTTACACCACCCATTCACACACACACGCACACACACACACACACACACAAAGATTACACACACACACACACACACACACACACACGCAGTAGCCCGGGGCGATGCCAGTCCTACTTGGGCCGAGCTTCTACCTCTCCAATATAATCACAGTCTCCTGCACTAGCTGAGTGTCCATTAAGTTTGACTCAGGACAAAGCCTGTTTATTACGGCCCCCAATTGAATCAAAGATAATCAAATCAAAAGAATAATTTTTT
>NW_015586664.1:0-283 GCF_001515605.1 Sinocyclocheilus anshuiensis | reverse complement strand
TTGCTTTCATTTATCTTCTTCGTGCGCCTTTTTCACACCTGAGTGTGACACTTATATGTTTTGATTTTAAGGACATTTGGGTTTGGAAGCAAAACAAGATAAGAACTGGAGCACTTCAGTATACAGTGTACTGTAAGAACTGACCTTTGACCTGCAGATGACCTAACAGTTATACTGTGCTGGATCTCATGCTGTAGTGTTTTAGAGCTACTATAATTCAATAACACATCACCCGTATAATCAGAGATAAGAGTCTGAACAAGATCAATGAATCAGATGATTG
>NW_015586663.1:0-283 GCF_001515605.1 Sinocyclocheilus anshuiensis | reverse complement strand
GATTTGGAAGCTGCTCTTGCCAGTCTCAGGGCTTCAGTAACCGAGTGAAGGGCAGTTTTAGTTGAGTGGCTGCTTTTGAAGTCAGATTGATTGTTGTCCAGGAGGTTGTTCTGTTGGTTGGTTGAACACAACTCTCTCAAGTGTCTTTGCAATAAATGGAAGAAGGGATACCGGTCTGTAGTTTCCTAAAAGTGCTGAATTTAGAGAGGGTTTCTTAAGAAGTGGGTTTACCCAAGCTTGCTTAAATGCTGTGGGAAATGTACCAGTGTGAAGAGAGGTGTTG
>NW_015586662.1:0-283 GCF_001515605.1 Sinocyclocheilus anshuiensis | reverse complement strand
TGATGAAGTTCACCACATTGAGCACTCATTGACTCAAATCCCTCACGTCTTGTTAAATGGCATTTCTGCTCTGAAGGGACTTGCCCCACACTCACAAGGCAGATGTTGTTGCCGAGAGCGACAGAGTCTTCAGAAGCAATGTGATCCTCCAGGACCAGGCAAAAACAAACACAAAGCAGCATTTCATCTGGGGGGTTTTCTGTTGTTTGGATCTGCAGTGTACACAGAGAAATGTGTGGCTCATCAAAGGCCCTTAAGTGATATCACATATGAGGGGAATATA
>NW_015586661.1:0-283 GCF_001515605.1 Sinocyclocheilus anshuiensis | reverse complement strand
CCCCCCCCCCCCCCAATTCAAGATAAGAGGGCAAAAAATGCTCACAGCTGAAAACAGCAGACTTTTATTCACTGCAAGTCTGAACTGACTGAATTCTGCACTCAATCTGAAATTCTTTCAGCATAAACAACAAAGTGCAGATAGGATGCAAGTAAGAGATTCCTTTGGTAGTGTCGACAGCTGCAGTGTTTATAACATGAGATTGCAGAATTTGGTGAACTTGACAGCTTCAGTCAGTCAGTAGGCGCGTTTCCATTACAGATTTGCGCAAAACTTTGGTGAT
>NW_015586660.1:0-283 GCF_001515605.1 Sinocyclocheilus anshuiensis | reverse complement strand
AAATTAAACTTGCTCTCATCACTAAAGTGAACTTTGGACCAGTTCACCTCTCTCCACACAACATGATCCACAGCAAAGGTGAGCTTAGCCTTTACATTCTTTCTGCTGATGAGAGGCTTGGTGAATGCAGAGTGCACTTTCAGTCCGACTTCTCTTAAACATCCAGAGACAGATCCTTACCCTGTTCAGTGCTGAACTGGCAAGCAGTTCCAGCTGCAGTGTTGAACCGATTCCCCATTGAAAGTCATTTCCAAGCACATTTTCCTGTCTTCTCGTGCATTTG
>NW_015586659.1:0-283 GCF_001515605.1 Sinocyclocheilus anshuiensis | reverse complement strand
GATCTTGTCACTGAAGGAGAAAGATCCTGATGAAATGGCGCTCTGAGCTGATTTATATAGTGATCAGCTCCTCCCTTTTTGGTGGGTTAGAGAGTCATTGGTTTGTGCAGCTACACAAACGTGAACAAATCATGCTTCAGTAACAGAGTAAACAGGAGTTTCCCATAGCATCAAGTGACGCAAAGGGAGAGACCGTTCAAGAGGGAACTAAATTAGCATTCACACCAATACACAATAAAGTTCGTCTCAGGTTACTTATGTAACCATGGTTCCCTGAGTAGGG
>NW_015586658.1:0-283 GCF_001515605.1 Sinocyclocheilus anshuiensis | reverse complement strand
AGTGAATGGGTGCCGTCAGAATGAGAGTCCAAACAGCAGTTAAAAACATCATAAAAATCCACAAGTAATAAACACGACTCTAGTCCATCAATTAATGTCTTGTGAAGCAATGAGCTACATGTTTATAAGAAACAAATCCGTCATTAAGGCATTTTAACTTTAAACCGCTGCTTCCAGCTAAAATGAGAGTCTTTAATGATGCTTTAAAGTGCCCCTATTATGCCATTTTTAAGGTTCCTAATAGGGCTGTGCAATTAATCGCATGCGATTGTCATGCGCATCT
>NW_015586657.1:0-283 GCF_001515605.1 Sinocyclocheilus anshuiensis | reverse complement strand
GCTCTACTGAAGAAAGTAAGTCACCTACATCTTGGATGGCCTGAACGTGAGGAAATTAACATCACATTTTCATTTTGGGGTGAACTATTCCTTTAACAGGTTTTAACACCTTGCATTGTCCCTTGTGTTGGGAATGAAATTAAAGGGTATATTCAAAGTGTACATATTTGGATAACCCATAACTGAGTGAAAATTTCAAAAGATTTGAGATGAAAGTAAACACAAGCACATGCATGCGGAGTGTGCACCTAAACAAATACACACATTGACACACATTCAGCAG
>NW_015586656.1:0-283 GCF_001515605.1 Sinocyclocheilus anshuiensis | reverse complement strand
TATGAATTTGTCACTAAGGTACGTCCAAATGTGTTGAAAAGTATAATCACAGACCAGGTTCTATAACCATCTTCATTTGAACTTTAAAGTGCTCAGTGCTCAGTGACTGATTTTCCTGAAATACATTAATGGTCTGGCCTTCTCGATTTATAGCTATATTTCATGTTTAACCCAGAGTGCCTGAAAGTGTGTGTGTGTGTGCTGCAGAAATGTGCTAGAATTACCGCTGTTCTGGGTAGCGGACCGTCTCGACAGTATTTTTGAATCATGCAAATAGGACCGG
>NW_015586655.1:0-283 GCF_001515605.1 Sinocyclocheilus anshuiensis | reverse complement strand
TATATATACATAATAAACATACACAGTACACACATATATATTATGTAAACAAAAACGTTTACTTTGGATGCGATTAATTGCGATTAATCATTTGACAGCACTATAATATAGTAAAAAACTAACACTAAAACTGAAGTATAAAATGAATAAAAATTATATAAACACATTAAAAACACTAAATAAAAATGGCAAAAGCACATAACAAAATTACTGAAACCTAAACCAACTTTGAAATGAAAATGTAAAACAAAAATAAAATAAAATTCAAAATATCAATAAAAAC
>NW_015586654.1:0-283 GCF_001515605.1 Sinocyclocheilus anshuiensis | reverse complement strand
CTAATAGAACTAAATGGGGACAGGATCAGGAAGGACCAAATAAGGACAAACAGGAACTAAACGGGAACATGCACGTGACATTACCAGATCAGGGAGCTCCGGGAGCCATGGCGGAGCAGGCAATTCAGGTTGCCATGGCGGAGCTGGTAACTCAGGGGGCCATGGCGGATCAGGGGACTCAGGAGACCTTAGCCGGCTCGGCCACCACGGCCACATGCCCCCCCCCCCAATTTTGTTGGGGAAACTTAGGAATTCTGGGGGGCGCTCTGGAGGAGCGGGCACT
>NW_015586653.1:0-283 GCF_001515605.1 Sinocyclocheilus anshuiensis | reverse complement strand
CGCTGTAAACGCATTCCGCGCGGGGTGGGGGTGCGCGTCGCGTCGCGTCGCGGGGAGGAGACGCCAGAGAGACGCGTCGCGGGCGGAGCTGCAGGGAGCTGCAGGGAGTCGCGCGCTGAACGCCGGTGGTCGCGGTTCTGCTCGCCTGAAACGGAGCGCACCGGATCGAACGGAAAGCGCCGCCGGTTCACCGAGAGTTAGCGCGCAGAAAGAGACGAGCGGAGCGGAGGGATGGTGGATAACAGCGGCAGCGGCAAAACACAGATGGTGAGTCGGTGTAACT
>NW_015586652.1:0-283 GCF_001515605.1 Sinocyclocheilus anshuiensis | reverse complement strand
GGTTTTCACTCTAAACGCACCTGACAGACCGGACAGTGGAGTGAGAGAAGAACTGCTACTAAACTGAGGAAATTCATGTAACGAGAGTCTGATGTTGAATGTGTTGGATAGGAATAAAATATTCCATATTTGCGGACACATTCACAGTAAAGCCAGTTAAGAGCTGATAGATCGGCTGTGTTCATTCTAACGTAACGTGGACAATTCTGGATGTGGCAGATGAACATGTCTCTGACGATTCCAACCCTCTACGGACACCTTGGCAATTGAATCGCCATTGGCT
>NW_015586651.1:0-283 GCF_001515605.1 Sinocyclocheilus anshuiensis | reverse complement strand
CGGGAGCGTAGACCACCTTGTCGGTTGATGTACGCAACGGTCGCAATGATGTCTGTGCGGACCAGCACGTGCTTGCCTCGTAACCGCCCTCTGAGACGGTTCAAGGCAAGGTGTACTGCTAACAACTCTTGGCAGTTGATGTGCCAGTGCAGTTGGGGGCCCATCCAAACCCCCGACACTGCATGCCCATCGTACATGGCCCTCCAGCCGGTGGTAGAGGCATCCGTGTAAACCATAACATGCCTGGAGACCTGTTCCAGGGGCACTCCTGCCCGGAGAAACG
>NW_015586650.1:0-283 GCF_001515605.1 Sinocyclocheilus anshuiensis | reverse complement strand
CCCCAACTTCTGAATCGTCGCCCCGACGATCAACACGATTCATCCCTCAATTCCAGGGCCTAAACAGGGTCGAAACAGCCATAGATGTTACTTCAGGCCGAGCCCTTTCATTACCCACCAACCCTGCAGCCCGTGGGAGGTGGTAGAGGTTAGCATGCTGACCTGCCGTGGCTCGCCTGGACCGTCGTGGTGCTATTTCGTCTCCTCTAGACGGCTTTGATGGAACAACGGGCTGCTGAACTACTTCTCTTCTATCAGGTTGACTCCGATCCGTCGGTTCCCC
>NW_015586649.1:0-283 GCF_001515605.1 Sinocyclocheilus anshuiensis | reverse complement strand
GCATCCATTGCTGAGCAAGTGATGGAATGCTACATTTCTCCAAATTTGTTCTGATAAACAAACTAACTCATCTACAACTTATATGACTAGAGGGTAAGTAAATGTTCCTTTAAGCACAATTTATGTGTCTGGAAAACTAATTTCAAGTATTTAGGCAGAAGTTTTCCAAGATCATTTAAGATTCAGTCAAGTGTGTCCAGACTTCAAACCAGTATTGTAAATCACATTGCAGTAGCTAAATTGTGACCCTGGACCACAAAACCAGTCATAAGGGTCAATTTCT
>NW_015586648.1:0-283 GCF_001515605.1 Sinocyclocheilus anshuiensis | reverse complement strand
CTTTTCCGAGGGGTTTCTATGAGCACGCCGCTCCCTCCTGAGCGTTGCTGTAAACCCATATCTATGGTAAGTGCTCACGCTAGTTATTTGGGCACTTTTTCTAGTCCATATTCATGGCAGGTGTGCACGCAAGTCTTTGTGCACCTTTTCTAAAAACCCTTGTTGGATAAGGGTGACGCGATGCTGACCTCGTCCCCTTTCTCTGAGTTGGTTCTGGCCCCGTTCTACCCGTTCTACCCGTTCCCTTCTCAGGGAACCATGGTTCCCTTTCAGTCGGTCACTC
>NW_015586647.1:0-280 GCF_001515605.1 Sinocyclocheilus anshuiensis | reverse complement strand
GTGTGTGTGTGTGTGTGTGTGTGTGTGTGTTAGCAGTTGCTCGATGCGGCCGCTGGGTCGGTTTGTGGAGCTGCAAGCGGAACTTCACTGGCTGATTGTTCGGGCGGCCATTACAGCGAGAGTGTGTGTGTGTGTGTTTTTCTGCTCTAACATTCACACACTTCTGTGGAGGATCAGTGTGTCTGTGTGTGTGAGTGAGAGAGAGAGATTAAAGACAGAGTGTCCAGACACACAGATATGTGCGCTCATAACTGACTGATTAGTGGGTATTACTGATCAT
>NW_015586646.1:0-283 GCF_001515605.1 Sinocyclocheilus anshuiensis | reverse complement strand
TGTCAAATATAAAGCATATTGAAATAAGATATGTAGAAAGTTAAAACACTGATAAATAAGTATGTTGTGGTATGATTGATCATTTTGTACACATGTGAGTTAAACTGTATTATGTAAAATATTTTATGAATATTATGCTTTTAAAGTATTAGTTGTAATATTAGTGTTATAAGGGATAGTTCAACCAAAAAAATGTCCTTTACTTTAGAGATGCACTGATTGACCGGCCAGTGATCGGAATATTTTACATAGCCCCATAGTCACCATACAGGTCTTTTTGCAT
>NW_015586645.1:0-283 GCF_001515605.1 Sinocyclocheilus anshuiensis | reverse complement strand
TACCTAAATAACTTTTGTAGCTTAAATAAGAATCAGTGCATATTGTACCTTTAACCACAATCACAAATGAAGTATGAAAGGTTTTCAGACTAAAGGATTTATCATGGGAGGTTTGTGTTTTACTGAATTTCCCCACATTATAATTTGTAAATGCAATAACACACAGCACAGTGAGCAATTATTTCATTTCGGATGTGTCCTCCTGTTCTTCTCCAGTAAGTGCCATTCCATGTGAGCGCCGGACTGAATTATGGCCAGCTGTATGAAGTTAACTACTAATAAT
>NW_015586644.1:0-283 GCF_001515605.1 Sinocyclocheilus anshuiensis | reverse complement strand
TCAAGAAACATTTCTTATTATTATCAACGTTGAAAACAGTTGTGCATGCTTAATATTTTTGTGAACTTTCATTTGAAATAGAACCTATAAATGTCTTTACTGTCACCTTTGATCAAATTTAATGCACACTTGCTTAATAAAGTATTAATGTTTTGAAAAATAAATAAATCTTTCTGAATGGTGTAGTGTACATCAAGTATGCTTTTTTTTATGATTTTAGACAATTTCTTGCAGCATTACATTAAAGGAAACATATTATGCCCCTTTTTACAATATGTAATAT
>NW_015586643.1:0-283 GCF_001515605.1 Sinocyclocheilus anshuiensis | reverse complement strand
TTTATTTGCTTTAAATATCAAATCAATTGCGAAAGGATAAAGTCATCATCATGCCCTAAATTAATTTTTCTTGAATATTCTGTTTCATACTGCAATTCATCATATTACAGAAGTAAAATGGGTAGTGAATGGCATTTCATATTGCCTAGCAAGTGTTGCACATTTTCATTAGTGAGCCAGGTTGTAAATTACATAGTTTAAGATTGAAGAACGAATATTTACAATATCAGACATTTTCCAACATCACTAGTTTTTTTTTTATTAATTTTTTTTTACTTTCTAT
>NW_015586642.1:0-283 GCF_001515605.1 Sinocyclocheilus anshuiensis | reverse complement strand
TACTTTTGTTCCATTCTTTCCTTCGTTCATTCTTTTTCTCCCTCCCTTTTTATTCAGTGCTTTCTTCCTCCTTCTTTACTCCATTCCTCCTCATTTCATTCCCTCTATTATTTCCTTCCTTCTGACTTTTGCTTCTTCTTCCTTTCTTTGTTCCTTTTTTCTTCCCTTCTTCATTTATTCATTTTTTTATCCTCCAGTTCTTCCTTCCATCCTTCATTGTTTTCTTTCTTTCCTCATTCCTTTCTTGTTTGCTTGACTTTCTTTCTTTCTTTCTTTCTTTCTT
>NW_015586641.1:0-283 GCF_001515605.1 Sinocyclocheilus anshuiensis | reverse complement strand
TCTCTCTCTCTCTTTTCAAAAAAGCCATGACGGCTATCCCACAATCCATCTTCCCTGCGCCATCTTTGTATTATTTCTAATTTATTTTGGATGTCAAAGGCATTGATGAAGATATTTTCTCTGGAGTCTCCCTTCTAACCCGGCTCTCCCGATGTGAACCGAGCTGAAAGCCACCACCAACCACCATGTCTCGCCGCAAGCAAGGCAAACCCCAACACTTAAGCAAACGGGATTTTTCGCGTAAGTAAAGACAAATATATGTTGTGCCCGTTCGCTTTACCTG
>NW_015586640.1:0-283 GCF_001515605.1 Sinocyclocheilus anshuiensis | reverse complement strand
ATCCTTCAGAAATTATTCTAATATGCTGATTTGGTGCTCAATAAATATTTCTTATTATCAGTGTTGTAAAAAAACAGCATTTATTTTCAATAAAAATGTTTTGTTAACAATGTAAATCACTTTTAATCAATATTAATGCAACCTTGCTAAATAAAATCATCATTGCCCCCCGTGAGTGAGTGAGTGAATGAGTGAGTGAGAGAATGAATGAGTGAGTGAATGAGTGAGAGAATGAGTGAGTGAGTGAGTGTATGTGTGTGTGTGTGAGTGAGTGAGTGAGTGA
>NW_015586639.1:0-283 GCF_001515605.1 Sinocyclocheilus anshuiensis | reverse complement strand
TGTGTGAGTGTGTGTGTGTGTGTGTGTATGTGTGTGTGTGTGTGTTGTTTAAAGCAGGTGATTAAGTGTGTTTGCGAAAGAGAGACACACTGATGATCAGTGAGGTTTTGTGGTCTGGTGAAACTAAAGCTAATGTGAACATCTGACGTCACAACACAAATACACGTGCAGAAAACACACAGTTCTGGGGAAGAATAATCAAATAAAATATTAAATCTTTATTTTAATTAACAATAATATTATAATATTTAAGTATTTTTATTTTTTATTATAATTATTAATT
>NW_015586638.1:0-283 GCF_001515605.1 Sinocyclocheilus anshuiensis | reverse complement strand
ATTTTTTGGATGAACAATCCATTTAAATTAAATTCTTATTGCTGTTATTTTATGTCTCAACTCTCAAAGCAGAAAAGTTTTATATCCACTTTGCATTCTGACACCTCGACCTCTCTCTGCAGTGCCTGGGCTTCAGTTTATTGAGGAATTTCTCTGAACTGAAGTGGCACTGAGAGTGGTAATTGTGGAAAGAGAGAAAAAAAAGGAAAAGAAAATCAATGTCTGTTTCTCTCATGTTTGCCAGGAGTCTCCTGCTCCCTTCCATGCACTCCTGTCCAGAAAA
>NW_015586637.1:0-283 GCF_001515605.1 Sinocyclocheilus anshuiensis | reverse complement strand
ATTTCAAACACAAATTTGATAAGAACAGAGTGGAAATTATTCTCATCACCAAAATAACAGCAAAGCTAATGTTTTGTTAGTTAAAGCACAAACTCAGAAAAGTAAAACCAAACCAAGCGATTATCGATAAGATATTTTTGACATATCGCCCAGCCCTGCTGTCTGTGTAAATGCATCTAATGTTTCCTCAGCAGTGGAAAGATAGTTTGTTAATACCAATTTAATTTGAATGGTAACCGCTCTACAGTTTCTTATTATTCTAACTGAATTAATTGAAACGAAG
>NW_015586636.1:0-283 GCF_001515605.1 Sinocyclocheilus anshuiensis | reverse complement strand
TGTGCAATGAAATACTGGCTGCCAAGAGCATCAAACTAACTATTTTTAAGAAACATTTAGAAACCAAAAAACACATTTTGCATATTGCTGGACTATGGTTTTAGGGTTATATTTATTAAAGTCTGAATTTAAGAAAATGTTTTACTTTTGATTTACTTCTGTAAAATAAACTATTTAGGTACTTTCTTGTTTCACTGCTTGATGTCTAATGCCGAGTTCACACTGCACGATTTTCAAACTCCTCGGATCGCCGTTGTTTTCACACTGCGTGACTATCTGGGGT
>NW_015586635.1:0-283 GCF_001515605.1 Sinocyclocheilus anshuiensis | reverse complement strand
TTTTTGGGTGAACTATCCCTTTAAAGCAGACACTAATTTGTGCTGGTCTTGGTAGATTATGTTGGTCATTATGGAAATTATCTGGCTGCGTCTGTGTTATTTAATTTGTGCATTGTCAGTAAATCACCCGCAGATATTCCACTCCCATTAGCGCTTTTTTTGGAATTGCGCGCTCACTCTGATTTGCCCGGGTTAGTAAATCCTAAAGGCCCTTAGTCATTAAAATATTTAGCAGATGTAAGTTTCAGTGTACAGTTTCCTGAAATTAATCCAATTTAATTTT
>NW_015586634.1:0-283 GCF_001515605.1 Sinocyclocheilus anshuiensis | reverse complement strand
CATTAGTGAGCAAGTGATGCAATGCTACATTTCTCCAAATCTGTTAAAGAAACAAACTCCATCTTGGATGGCCTGAGGTTGAGTAAATGTTCAGCAAATTGTAATTTTTGGGTGAACTGTTCCTTTAATACATACTAGGAAAAACAATCAAAACTCACTTTTCTGTGTTTGTTGATTTGCCTTGGCGTCTGTAGATGGCAGAATCAGCTCAAACTCTATTCTGCTGGCTCAGTCTGTACTCCACGAGCTGCAGGGCGAGAGCTGCTCCCCGACCGAGCTCTTC
>NW_015586633.1:0-283 GCF_001515605.1 Sinocyclocheilus anshuiensis | reverse complement strand
TCTCAATGCATTTCTTGCACCTACTGTCAAATCATCAATAGGTCACTGAATTTGTATACCATCATAAAATATCTCCATTTATTAGAGGTGCTTAAAGATGCTTACTTGGCACTTAAGCGGCAATGTTTGCTGTGTCATGAGCTTTTCCAGTTGTTGTAGTTCATATTTACACGAGAACCATCGTTCTTCAAACTGTATGCAATCACACTGGCTTGTCAAATACTGGACTCAAAAATACCCCCTGTAGCGTCTGGACCAATCAAACACACAATATATATTTTGT
>NW_015586631.1:0-283 GCF_001515605.1 Sinocyclocheilus anshuiensis | reverse complement strand
ATGGTCACTAAGGTGTTGCTAAACGGGTACTAGGGAATTCTGGGGTTACTACGGTATTGCTATGTGGTTATGGTGTTTTGGGTGGTCGTTAGGGTGTTGCTAAACAGTTACAAGGGTGTTCTGGGAGTTACTAAGGTGTTGCTAGATTGTTGTTAGGGGGTTCTAGGTGGTCTCTAGGGGACTGCTAGGTGGTTATTGTATTCTGGGTGGCCACTAGGGTGTTGCTAAGCTGTTACTAGGGGATTCTGGGGGTTACTAGGGTATTGCTAGGTGGTTATGGTGT
>NW_015586630.1:0-283 GCF_001515605.1 Sinocyclocheilus anshuiensis | reverse complement strand
CATTCACGTTGTCAGTGTTTCTCTCTTCTGTGCTGCTGAAGCTGTGATCCGGTTTGGTGTTAAATGACAGGCTGCTTGAGGTTGTGCAAAAAAGCGAGACCATACAGCGCTCTGTGCCGTGACAGGCAGCAGTTTCATTCTCCAACAGTGCATTCTGAAGCTGAGCCTTTAGTAATGAACGCAAAGATGATTCCCAGGGCCACTTTAGCAGTTCTGGCCTGTAGCTTTAAACAGGAAGTGCTCTGTGACTGCCAAACACTGCGTTTTGAGGGAGTGCAGAAAT
>NW_015586629.1:0-283 GCF_001515605.1 Sinocyclocheilus anshuiensis | reverse complement strand
ATATTTGTTTTTTCTTATATATTCACTTAAGGTCATTCATGGCATATGTATCAGCAATCATGGTATTTAAATAGCTTATATTCTAGGTAAATATAGGTAAATATGGGCCAGTATATCATCCATTAGGATAAGATGTCTTGCATCCATTAGGATAAGATGGTCTGTTTCTTTAGCTCAGAGTTGTACTTTGCTGCAGCGCCATCTGTTGTTGTTATTGTTTTAATCTAATTTTCCTCCCTGGCATGTTTTTGTACAGCTCAGTGCTTTTTCTGCATCATTGTGT
>NW_015586628.1:0-283 GCF_001515605.1 Sinocyclocheilus anshuiensis | reverse complement strand
GAACGAGGGTTACCATACGTAACCGAGACGATTTCATCAAATCCCTGGTTAATACCAGTGTTATTTTAGTATAATTTATATAGTATTGTACTTTATTTTTTGTTTATATGGTTAATTCGATTTTTTTGTTTTTTTTTGTTAATGTTTTAGTAGTTTTGTTTTCATTTTTAGTAGTTTTAGTTTTTTAAAAGCATGTCTATATAGTTTTTAATAGGCTTTAGTTTATTTAGTTTTTAATTATTTTGGTACTTCAACTTAAACTAAACAAAAATGAGAAATTTGT
>NW_015586627.1:0-283 GCF_001515605.1 Sinocyclocheilus anshuiensis | reverse complement strand
CTCCATATTTGAAAAAGAAAGGAGCAGAAAAGAATAAGCCAAAGCAAGAGAGAGAGAGTGTGATCGAGTTTTGTTTTTTGTTTTGTTTTTTTGCAGAAAATTAAGTAAACAGCCTTTGGCAAATGAGAGTTGAGATGGTACACAGACCACAGAGAATGTATGTGTTTACATTTTAGAGATGGAGGCAGTTGGTGCACTTGATGTCAGGAAAAAGACTAAAAAATAAGACTGTCTTGTTTCATAATTCTATGTGACATGTGGGTCTTTGTGAGACAGTGGATGT
>NW_015586626.1:0-283 GCF_001515605.1 Sinocyclocheilus anshuiensis | reverse complement strand
TGTCGTGTATTGAATGTATGTACCTGCTGTCGGTGAGTCTAGTCTTTTCATATACGTCAAGTGTGTTCAATTCAAGTCTGTGTTTATTCTTTGGATTTTTGATCACTTTGTAAATAAAGCTGCACTTGGGTTCATCCTCAACTTGCTGTTCAGTGGACTACTCATTACAGAAACATATAGCTTTGCCCAGGCATTATACTCCTCCTTGATCTTGACTGGTCACGTGTCAATTTTGGGTTGACCCTTAAAGCTAAAGCAAACCATTTTGTCATTTGGTGACCTT
>NW_015586625.1:0-283 GCF_001515605.1 Sinocyclocheilus anshuiensis | reverse complement strand
CTCTCCCTGTTCCCCGGCGTCCCTGGTCACACCTGGGGGTAGATTTCGTCACGGACCTCCCTGTATCTGACAATAACACTTGCATCCTGGTTACTGTTGACAGATTCTCAAAGGCCTGCCGTCTGGTTCCTCTGAGAGGACTTCCAACAGCAATGGAAACTGCAGAGGTACTGTTTAATCATGTCTTCCGTAACTTTGGCATTCCAGAAGAGATCGAATCTGATAGAGGTCCACAGTTTATCTCACGTGTATGGAGAGCCTTCTTTTCACTCCTAGGTGTGAC
>NW_015586624.1:0-283 GCF_001515605.1 Sinocyclocheilus anshuiensis | reverse complement strand
ACTTAGCATGGCGTATGCTTTGGGATCAGGACCTTCTCTCAGTTTCTCTGTGGCATTTTCTTCGATGGACTTCAAATATTTTTGAAGTTTAATTACGTCTTCAGTGAGAGGGATCATTTCCTTTTTGTACCACTTGTTTTCTTCCAGGTTTGTCCTTGCACGATGTGAGACATAGTGGTTCCATTCTGAGCTCAGTAACCCCAGGAAGCTCCTGACCCTGTTTGCAGCTACCTCGTCTTCTGCTTTTACATAATGGCCTATCAAGATATCACCAACTGTCTTT
>NW_015586623.1:0-283 GCF_001515605.1 Sinocyclocheilus anshuiensis | reverse complement strand
CAGTTTTCTAAAGCGTTTTTGAAAAATCGCTTACACCACCTTTAATAGTAAAAGCCCAGCAAAGGCCAGTTTCAAGTTGTCTGCTTCTTCTATTCAGTACTGATTTCAAGAGCTTTTCATTTTCTGACACACTCTCTCTCTCTGGCTGTGGATTAGGTGGACCTCCTTCTTCTGCACTTCCCAGACTGGGAGACGGTGTCGTCCTGGGAGATTCGCAGGACTCGTCCTCTTCAAACGCTCACTTTGACTTCAGCCCCTGCACACTGGAGCATCTACATGAGGA
>NW_015586622.1:0-283 GCF_001515605.1 Sinocyclocheilus anshuiensis | reverse complement strand
TATGACTTCATGATTGATGCTTCTTCATCACTATCACTGAGCTTAATTGACTCAGCATGAAGATTCTTCAAAATGTCTCTTTTTTTTCCATGTAGAGAAACACAACAGCATATGGGTTTGAAATTACATTTTTTTTCTTTCACATCCCTCTGCAGTGGTGTATTCACAGTTTCAGAATGAAATATAAACCGATATTTAAGCACCCCTTCATTAGGTTTGTGTTTCACAGGAAAGCTTAATTTTGTGACCTTGTTTCACCTCACTTTATTTTGCATCGGAGCTT
>NW_015586621.1:0-283 GCF_001515605.1 Sinocyclocheilus anshuiensis | reverse complement strand
GTACCACCGCTGAGCGGCCAGGTCACCGGCTCGGCTCCTCAGCGATAACCTGAGTATGCATTTCACCTGCTGCCTAATTATACTCTCGCTGCGATCAGTGGCAGCTGGATGCAATCATCGTATGCCATTACACTCGAAGTGGATTGGTCTCTGTAAGCGAGATCCCAATTCGTCGGTCACCGATGTGACGTCCCCGTTCCCTCCTTCAGGGAATAAGGGTTACATACGTAACCGAGACGATCCATTGGTGAGCAAGTGATGGAATGCTACATTTCTCCAAATC
>NW_015586620.1:0-283 GCF_001515605.1 Sinocyclocheilus anshuiensis | reverse complement strand
ATTACAGGTTTGGAACAACTTGTGGGTGTGTGAACGATGACAAAATGTACATTTTTTGGGTGAACTGTCCCTTTAAGTCAGACCGTGAACAACTGAAAGCTTCTCTGCAAACTGTGTGTTCATCATTAGTTACTGGACAACTTTCCCATTCACCCCTACTGTAACATCTGGTAGTATAAATCACTCGTACGATCAATCATCAGCCCACGTCTCGCCGCTAATCAGACACCGCTACGTGACGTAACAGCAACAAAAACATGAACAAACACTGAACGATTGTCTT
>NW_015586619.1:0-283 GCF_001515605.1 Sinocyclocheilus anshuiensis | reverse complement strand
TTTGGTTCAGACGTGCAATTACTCACTGGATACAGATCTTGTTGATGTTGTTGATGCTCATTGAAAGTCTCTACAGTCTTCATCAGACTACGTCGATTTCTCTTGAGTACTTGACCAGTTTCTGTTTGCACGCTATAAGATCTTGGCTTAATTTCTTCCAGTACGATTGCTTTTCTGCTCCATTTATTGGCATCTTGCACTCTCACCACATCTTGCTTGAACAAAGATGGAAGATTTTTAGTTGTTCTGTCATAATAACTCTTTTGCTTACATTTCAACAACT
>NW_015586618.1:0-283 GCF_001515605.1 Sinocyclocheilus anshuiensis | reverse complement strand
GAATGCAGGCTGAAGAGGACAGAAGACTGGACATAAACAGGTAAGTAGCACAGGTAGATAGTCGGGTGAGTAGTCCGGTAGAGAGCAACAAGACCTGACAACTGAGGGGTGACTGGTGAGTGCTTAAATAGGAGTCCTTGATGAGCTGTACTGCGGCAATCAGTATTCAGGTGATTGAGAACATGTGGGTGGAGCTGATGCGGAGCATGTGACTGACTCTGTGACCTTGCAGCAACCTGGTTTCTCTCGTGAAACCAACACAGAAGTGACTAAAACTGCAATT
>NW_015586617.1:0-283 GCF_001515605.1 Sinocyclocheilus anshuiensis | reverse complement strand
TGACAGATCGCTGTAGCCACAACAGTTCAAGTGGCACGTGAACGGATCTCTTCATCTTTACTAGTTACACCAAATAAACATTAATGAACATCAGAAAGTGTGCTGAAAGAAAAAGTAAAACTTACTGAAATGTCTTATGTCTTACGTAATTGCTCAATCAGTGTTGAAAGACATCAATGAAACAGCTAAACAAGATGTCATGCAATGTTACATTTACCTCAGGAAAGTCACTCAATGTTTTTCTGGTAAGTATTCCTTTAAAAATAATGTTTTAATAATAATT
>NW_015586616.1:0-283 GCF_001515605.1 Sinocyclocheilus anshuiensis | reverse complement strand
TTTTGCTGGTACACTTGCAGTTATGGCTGAACTTTCCCACGAGATTGGCTGATTGAAGGGTCTCAGATCCTATAACGGAAGGGGGAAAACATTCAGAGCATTTCCATAATTACCCAATTGGCAGCCTAATGACCTTCCAGAACAATAAAAAGATCTCTTGTTAATTACATCTTTCATGCTGACATTCACTAGATTCCTATCTTATATGTTGAGAGTTCACAAGATAACAAGTGTAGGCTACTTTCTTTTTTCTCGCCAGAGAACGGTCCATTCAATTATCCCC
>NW_015586615.1:0-283 GCF_001515605.1 Sinocyclocheilus anshuiensis | reverse complement strand
TGTGTGTGTGTGTGTGTGTGTGTGCTCACATGCTGTGTATTTAGTATGCGCTTATTAAAGTATCACGTTGTTAGCTCAGCAACATGCTAATACCAAATATTTTCTTGAGTTGCTGCCTATGTATATTGTTCCATGGGTCATTTATGAGGTTAAAAATGTAATATTCATATATACATATATTTGTATTTCAAATAAATCCTGTTCTTTTGAGCTTTCTATTGATCAAAGAATCCTGAAAAAAAGTATCACAGTTTCCACAGAAATATTAAGCAGCACAACTGTT
>NW_015586614.1:0-283 GCF_001515605.1 Sinocyclocheilus anshuiensis | reverse complement strand
ATAATTAATTGATAAACTAGTGTTTTCTGTATTTTCGGCTGCAGCGATCTCCACAGTGGACATGCACGTTTCATACGGATTACATAATATATATTTTCCATTTGAAATGGTTCATTTAAAAGTAGACTATTCACTTTCTATAGATATATTTTTCATGTCGGTGAGGAAAACAGTTTCGAGTTTCGGTGCCTTTTTAAAAAAATTGTATTTATTTATTAATTGTTTTTTTGACGCACTCAAGTTCACAGAGACCTAAGAGACCTAATAATGTTTGCTTTCGTTA
>NW_015586613.1:0-283 GCF_001515605.1 Sinocyclocheilus anshuiensis | reverse complement strand
ACCCCAACTGCTCCCCGGGCGCCGCAGCATAAATGGCTGCCCACTAAGAGCACTAATTCCAAGTATGGGTCACCATATTACAGTTTTAATCAGGTGTTACGACCTGCGTTTCTTGTATTTGCCGTGTTGTGTGTGTGTGCGTGTGTTCCTTCTCCTCCCTCTCTTGTTCTGTCTGATCTCTGATAGGATGTCTGCTGATGGGGTGTACGATCGCCATTGGTGGTTGAGATGAGGTGTGGTCTTTATAAGGATGCCGCCGGCATTCAGCAGGGAGCTCATTGTT
>NW_015586612.1:0-283 GCF_001515605.1 Sinocyclocheilus anshuiensis | reverse complement strand
ACATCCATAATAAGACAAACAACGATCTTGAGTCCATAGCTGCAGAGTTTAGATGAACAGCAACTCCCAAACCCTGTTTTGAACAATCTCAAGTCAAAAATTAACTTCAAATACTAAGGTCATAGATAAGAAGAATCATTTACTGGCATGGACTGATAGTATCAATCAAATTTCTTTCAGGAAATAATCAGTAAAAAAAACATGTCATCGCAGTGTTATAGGGCAGCATGTTTACTGCACTAATAATTTTATTCTTGTTTTGCATTACATTTATTTATTAATT
>NW_015586611.1:0-283 GCF_001515605.1 Sinocyclocheilus anshuiensis | reverse complement strand
CCTCACACTGCACATAGTGTAACCCATTAAATACAACTACAAAAAAAAAATCAATTAATCGTAGTGATAATATTGTTGCACTTTATTTAGGTTTTTTAAAATAAAGAATTAAATTATAAAGTCATATTTTAATCATATTTTAAAATAAAAAGAGAATATTAAATACAAATACAACTATTTTATAGTAAACTTAAATTCATCTTTAAAAAAAGTAGTAAATATTAGCATTTTATTTTCTATCATTTTCAAACTTAAAATCAGCAGGCTTTTATTTTGGCGGGTT
>NW_015586610.1:0-283 GCF_001515605.1 Sinocyclocheilus anshuiensis | reverse complement strand
CAAAAAGCTCTGCAATTGAGTTAGAACAATCTTCTCTAAGATCTTAGACAAAAAAGGAAGTTCTGAAATAAGTCTAAAATTGGTTTGGACTCTGCTATTCTCTTAAATTCAAAATGATTTTTGAACTATATAGTTATCGTTTTTGTACTTGGTTTGAACAGGACTTGTGAGTGATAGTGACACATTCTGAAAGTTTGCTGTCATTATTTATGTTTTTCTATGACATTGTCATCAGACCATCATATGACTGCTGAACTCAAGTCCTTATTGATTATTCTCTTAA
>NW_015586609.1:0-283 GCF_001515605.1 Sinocyclocheilus anshuiensis | reverse complement strand
TGTATAATAATTGTAATTACATAATATGATTTTCAAAAGCTGAAAGGATTACCTTTATTTGTTAGAACATGTATAACTCAGTATTTTAACTAATTGCAGAAGCTTAATATTTAAAGTCTACTGATTGAGTGGGAAAAATCGACGATTAGTCGATCAATCGTTCTAATTATCGTTAGATTAATCGATTATCAAAATAATCCTTTGTTGCAGCCCTAATTGTCAAGTCAAGTCACCTTTTTTTGTATAGCGCTTTATACAATACTGATTGTGTCAAAGCAGCTTT
>NW_015586608.1:0-283 GCF_001515605.1 Sinocyclocheilus anshuiensis | reverse complement strand
ATGGTAACCACAGTTAACACAAGAATATTTGTAGTCGGTATCTGTCAAGGCCTCGAAATGACAGTACCCATGGAGTATGGTGTCTCTGTTGGGGTATTTTACTCCCCGTAAGCCCTCCAAAGTGTCTATAGCCCTGGAAACTGATACGTGGTTCTGGAAAAGACATAATGGGAATGGGTAAATTAAATTCTCTGAATGGCTACTTTATTGGATGGGTACATTAGTTATAAAACACTACATAATAAAGACAAACCTGTAAACTGTGTCTTAGATACAGACAAAG
>NW_015586607.1:0-283 GCF_001515605.1 Sinocyclocheilus anshuiensis | reverse complement strand
CATGAAACCTTTATACTTAACAAAAATGTATTAAAAGTTTAACAAAAAATACATTTCTCTGTTTTGATTTTTTTGGATTCTGTTTTTTTTCCATTTCAGTTTTTCTGGATTCCATTTTTTCTTCTTCTGGATTTTCAATTTTTAAAATTATTTATCTGTTTAAAATTTTCTATATTAATCCCCCTCCCCCCGTTTTAGTTTTTCTAGATTCCATTTTAATGATTACATTGATTTTTAGTATTCAAACAGCATGTCTAATTAATTGAAAACATGAAACCTTTAT
>NW_015586606.1:0-283 GCF_001515605.1 Sinocyclocheilus anshuiensis | reverse complement strand
TTTATAAAGCTCTAAAAACCTTACTGACTGATGTTTTAGTGCACTCCCTGCAAATATAGAAAAATAAAGAGTCTCAATTAAATATTTGCAGTTTCACACGGTTAGTGCAGATTGTTACATGATCAAAGCAGTTTACTTCCTGTTTGCACCTTGAGAAGAGAAAGCTCTTAAACGAAAGGCTAGTAAAGTATGTTAACATAAAGACATGACAAAGATTTTTGGTCCACGTTATCGTTGCGGTGTCTAGTATTAATATATGAATTCACATATATTCAGTTTTGTT
>NW_015586605.1:0-283 GCF_001515605.1 Sinocyclocheilus anshuiensis | reverse complement strand
TAAAAACAAGATCATGACAGGGTCATTTACAGTCAGTTTATTTAAATTAAATATATAATATATAATATAAATAATATATTATAGAAATATGTAAATCTAAACATAATTTAATTTCATATTTAAACATAGTCATTTACAGTCAGTTTATTTATAATAAATATAAATGAATAAATATAATAATATATAATCTAAAAATATAATATTGCAAGTGACCAGGTCAATGCAATATATTTTAAAATTTATGCAGTTTAAAAAACAAGCTTGTGACCTGTTTTTTTATGTT
>NW_015586604.1:0-278 GCF_001515605.1 Sinocyclocheilus anshuiensis | reverse complement strand
TGTGTGTGTGTGTGTGTGTGTGTGTGTGTGTGTGTTTTGTTCTTTGTCTCTCATGTCTTTATTGCTCTGCTCTCAAACTCTCGCCACTCACAGCTTCTCTAAATACAGAAGAATACAGAAGTCAGTTTGTTTGAATGGAGTTTAACTCTTCTCTTTCTGTCTCTCTTGTCCTCTTCCGCTTTTTTCTTCCTCTGTTTATTCAGGCATGTGTCTCTGTCCTCTTTCTGTCTGTCCACTGCAAAAAATGATTCTCTTACTCTGTATTTCTGTCTTGTTTT
>NW_015586603.1:0-283 GCF_001515605.1 Sinocyclocheilus anshuiensis | reverse complement strand
CCAAGAAAAAAACATCGTCTTATATTCGGGTCAATACGGTAAGTGTTTAGACTGACAATGTTCACCGGGTAGACAATAAAAATGGTGAAAAAAATCCCACAGATGCACATTGAACGGGGGACCCGAGACCAGAAGGTCACAGAGACTTGAGGGTGCAGGACTCTTTTCATGCCAGAGAGAAAGAAAAAATCAAGAAATCATCATAAAGAAATATGTTAAAAACCACTCAGAACACCTTAGCAACCACTTAGCAATGCATATACAAAATGCATAAATCTACTTT
>NW_015586602.1:0-283 GCF_001515605.1 Sinocyclocheilus anshuiensis | reverse complement strand
CACCACTGACAAACATCTAATCTTGTAAAATGTATGGTAAGTACTACCGCTTCGTAGTATACACAGATTACGTGTGATCGTGAATCTCGAAAGTGAAAGTAAAACGCGAGTGTGCATTCAAAAGCAATTTCAATGCCCCACGTATTAATAGCGGCTCCCTGAGGCCTGCAATTTATATACTATATAATTACCCAACAAAATAATTGCGAGAGAAAGCATTGAAATTCATTCTCATTTTGTATTTATTCCCTTTAGGGGTTCCGTAGTACACGTCATTTCCTTT
>NW_015586601.1:0-283 GCF_001515605.1 Sinocyclocheilus anshuiensis | reverse complement strand
TCCACTTTGAAACTATACTGTAGGTTATTACCATTTACTATCCCTAAAAACCACTCGTCCTCAGACCAAACCTTCATATAATTAAAATACATCACGTAAGAAAAACAGAAATATATGTCAGACACATGACTTCTTTTAAAAAGAATTATTTGAGCATAGGAGTTTCTTTTGAGATGGCAAGCTTCTTTTGTTGTAAAGTCTACTGTATTTATGTACACTAGTTTGCAATTTGTGTACATAATAGTATTTATTTCTTTGCTACTAGTCAATATTCCAGTAGTCA
>NW_015586600.1:0-283 GCF_001515605.1 Sinocyclocheilus anshuiensis | reverse complement strand
CGCCCAGCACTAGTTTGTCATACTTGATTTATGTTTATAATTATTAAAATAATAACGATTTGAAAAGAGAAAACATAATAACATCATTGTACATATTTATTATTTTTAGTGTCTTGAAACTCTCCTGTCTCTTAAGAAATACAATAAAGTTTTTATTGTCATCGCGAATATTTTACCATTTTATTTTAAAACATTTTTTGAAGGGGTTCTAAAACGCAATACGTGGAATATTCGTTTGACGTCACAGCTCAGGATGAATGGGGCGGGAAAACGTCTTGTCTTT
>NW_015586599.1:0-283 GCF_001515605.1 Sinocyclocheilus anshuiensis | reverse complement strand
ACCTGCGCCACTCACCGGTCTCGAGTCCCACGGAGGAGCTGCGGAAGGATAAAAGGAGGAGTGACGACGAGAGAGGACCAGGCCTGAACTATTTATGTTGTTTTGGTTTTGTTTTTGCGTGGCAGTCGTCCGTGAGGGGCTGTCGCGCTATTTTCAGTTTTGTTTATTTTATTATTCAATTGTGTTTGAATGTTTGCCGGTTCCCGCCTCCTTCTTCCTGACCTACGAACTGTGTTACAGTGGCTAATGTTTTAGCACATCTGATCTCTTCTGGAAGCTGATT
>NW_015586598.1:0-283 GCF_001515605.1 Sinocyclocheilus anshuiensis | reverse complement strand
TTTGAGTTTACTCCTGTGTCTCCTCGTTCCTCCACAGTAGCCGATTCGTGACAACATGACAATGACATGATGAATATTGTACATCCTAATTAAATTTATACTATACACATTCATACTGTATATAACAACATTTTTTAACGATTGCAAAGTAATTTAATACCTGCTCAAAGAGTTTGCAATTTCGGACTAGTCCAATGTGTTTATGACTGAGTCATTGAATTATTCACTCAAACTATTCATTTAGCAATGCCACTGATGTGTTGCATGGAGACGCACAGCATTT
>NW_015586597.1:0-283 GCF_001515605.1 Sinocyclocheilus anshuiensis | reverse complement strand
TCATATATGAACCAACTATATAATAAAGGTATATTTGAACAGACAAGTTAAACAGCATTCAGGTTAAGGGTGTTAATGTCAGGTCTCAAAATACAGTTTATTAATTCATGCAGTTTATCAATTACTTGTAATCTATCTATCCATCTATGTACTGTATGTTACATTTGGCTGTTTCATCAAATGTTTGTTTTGCAATTGTTTTACTTTCTGGCTTAAATTTCTTTCTTGTTTGAATTTGTACATTTTAAAGTCTTTCACTGCAGATGCAAACAAACTCTGATAT
>NW_015586596.1:0-283 GCF_001515605.1 Sinocyclocheilus anshuiensis | reverse complement strand
GCCAAAATGTATTCTGCTGTAAGATTAAAAATGTATTTTCTTGCCCTTGAAATGCATTTTGAAATGTATTCTGGTATATGAAGGTTGAAACTAAATATTTTTTCCATTTAAAAAAAATAAAATAATTTAACTTCATTGTTTACAACATATATTTAAAATATATTTTGCCCAGAGAAATATATATATAGTATAATCTTCATTAAGCAGATATTGCTTTGAGTAATAAGCTCAAAATACTGATTACATCTGGTCCTCCATGTAAAGATCCTGGATTATGAAATCT
>NW_015586595.1:0-283 GCF_001515605.1 Sinocyclocheilus anshuiensis | reverse complement strand
TTCCCCTGCATGAACTCCTTCGATGAGGACGATGGCGGTGAGTGGACGTATATGTGTGTCCAAGGATGTGGGTTTGCGGACAAACTGTGACACCTGGAAGTTAGAGTAGAAGTAAGGCTTAGGGTTGAGGTTTGAGATGTGGCTTTGTGGGTCAAGATCTGGACTGGAAGGTTATGGGTTCGAATCCCACAAGACATATGTGAGTTTTCACCAATGTGTCCTCAAATGGATAGTTCGAAAACATAACAATGGCATTTTCAGATGAATTTGTGCAATGTGATTT
>NW_015586594.1:0-283 GCF_001515605.1 Sinocyclocheilus anshuiensis | reverse complement strand
GAGTAGTAATACCGTTAAAACCTTAACGATACCCATCCCTACTCAAAGGTCTTTACTACAGCCAGCCAAAATAAAAGTTTGGTTTAACCTGAAGAAATTATGGCAAAAATATATTACTTTTGTAAAACAGAATGTACATCTCAAATTAATATATTTTATATTGTTATTAATAATACTTTGAACTATACATTCAATTGTACAAAAGTATTATATTTACTAGGGCTGTCAGTTTAACGCGTTAACTTAATTAGTTATAAAAAAATAACGCGATTAAAATATTTTA
>NW_015586593.1:0-283 GCF_001515605.1 Sinocyclocheilus anshuiensis | reverse complement strand
CATATTAGTTTAGAACTGTTTAAACGCTGCTTGATCTGTGCAGATTTCTCTCCGGATTCAGACCAGAACACTTTTTCACTGGAGGAAGTGTTATCCAGTTAACAAGGAACGTTTTGAGAACGTTATAAACAAACATTCTTCCAGTAACATTAACAGAATGTTAGTTCAAAGTGATCTGGTTTATAATGATGTTCTCAAAATGTTATTCATACATCATTCGTGGAACTTTTTCCTGAAATGTTTCAGTTGAACGCTCATCTAACGTTTTTTAAATGTTGCGACT
>NW_015586592.1:0-283 GCF_001515605.1 Sinocyclocheilus anshuiensis | reverse complement strand
AAGATAACTAATTAAATCTAAGTAAGGTAAACTATTGGATTTCACGGTGTATATGCAAAATCAATAAAAAAAGGTATCCTAAAAAAAAGGGATCCGGATACAAGCAGTGATTTCAAGCTAACGATGTGAGGCTTTGTCTTCTGACTTTTACCGTGGGGTACACTGTTTGATCAAAAAACAGTTCAAACAATAATATTGCAAAATATTATTTAAAAAAAAAAAAAGTTTTGTATTTTACTATTTTAAAATGTAAATTATTCCTGTGATGGCAAAGCTGAATTTT
>NW_015586591.1:0-283 GCF_001515605.1 Sinocyclocheilus anshuiensis | reverse complement strand
CTCCCACTCAAACTCGCTAAAAACTTGAAACTTTTAGTTCAGCAGCACTTTATAGCTGTTTGACATTTGATCACAGTTGTTGAAGCAATAAAATATATTGCTTTAGGTCAAAGTTTGTCCTGAAGTGAATGATTGTCTGTTCAAAATGAATGACTATCTGTGGAAAAATACAGTTAACATAGAAATAGATTTCGTTCGCTGTAGGTAAAAGTTGTGTTGAAGTGTGATTGGATGAGTTTGGTAACTTAGTGAGATGGACAATATAGACTAAATAAATATATTT
>NW_015586590.1:0-283 GCF_001515605.1 Sinocyclocheilus anshuiensis | reverse complement strand
ATAATCGAGTGGGATACTCCCCCTAACACACACCTGTAAGATACGTGTGTTTCTGAAGAACATGACTGACTGGTTCAGTCATGAATATATTCTCAAGAAAAAAGTTTTTAAGGTAAATTCCAAGGTGGAGTTCTGAAGAAGAATTGTTGAGAAATGAACTGCCATTGGTAAAACAAATGAATGCTTTTTGTTCACTGATTTCATTTTAATCAAGCCCGCTCCATCCAATGGGAAATCATTTACCAGTGGATAATTAGCGTCTCCCAGAATGTCTAAATGCACA
>NW_015586589.1:0-283 GCF_001515605.1 Sinocyclocheilus anshuiensis | reverse complement strand
CTCCTAAGGAAACGGGGGCTTCTGAGTCGCTTCAACCCTGAGGGTTTGCTTAACATGGTGTGGCTCAACAACACCAAGGCTTTTGGCCACTGTACAGGCTTCCATAGCTCCACACTCAAAATGGGGTGATGTGCGCTTGCTCACCACAGAAACAGGACTAGAGTGTCTGGAGTGGACCTACCAGGATTTTAATGACCCTAATGCCAGAAACCGAAGGTCCACAAACGAGTACCGCATTTACGCTACCCCGCATGCTCCTCAAACCTGCCCTGTGCAGGACTAC
>NW_015586588.1:0-283 GCF_001515605.1 Sinocyclocheilus anshuiensis | reverse complement strand
GCTCGAACTGATTTGCTGAAATCAAAACAGGGACGGTAATAGGTGAGCGTCAGCCAATGAGATTGCCGTTTGCGCATTAGCTCCGCCCACTACTGGAGAAACCTGCATATCTTATGCTTGTTCTTAAAAGCTGGATAATTCTAAATGAACTGTTATTTTTACAGAAGAATACAACAAAGAATATCATTTACATGTAGCGCGTCGATTCTGTAAGACTCTCACTCGCTCTCTCTCAGTCTTTGCGTGTGTGTGAGAAACACAGCGCTATCAGCAAAGCGACGGC
>NW_015586587.1:0-283 GCF_001515605.1 Sinocyclocheilus anshuiensis | reverse complement strand
AGAGGATCCATTGGTGAACAAGTGATGGAATGCTACATTTCTCCACATCTGATGAAGAAACAAACTCATCTTGGATGGCCTGAGGGTCAGTAAATGTTCAGCAAATTTTATTTTTGGGTGAACTGTTCCTTTAACTCATGCTGTCTCACCTTGCTCTTGTCCGTCTTCCTCCGTCTGTTGTGAGTTTTCGTCACTATTAAGAGGAAGCACGCGTACAGTGATGGGCATCCTGGAGGCGGTGCTGTGAACTCCAGCGGGCCAGACCTTGTGCGTCTGCATGTGT
>NW_015586586.1:0-283 GCF_001515605.1 Sinocyclocheilus anshuiensis | reverse complement strand
CCCTTACTGTACATACAGTACATAATTATTTTTAGAAAACAATTATTGCGATTCACCAAAAGGGGTTTTTATGCTTCAAATGTTGTAGTACATTCCTAGTGGTCAGACTGACTTACTACAGGAGAAAGTGGGCCAATATTTCCCTTACTGTACATACAGTGCACAATTATTCTTAGAAAACAATTACTGTAATTCACCAAAAGGGATTTTTTTATGTTCCAAAAGTTGTAGTACGTTTGTAGTTAGAAGACTGACTTGCTACACATGAAAGTTTGCCAATATC
>NW_015586585.1:0-283 GCF_001515605.1 Sinocyclocheilus anshuiensis | reverse complement strand
AATTAATGACAGAATTTTCATTTTTAGGTGAACTAACCCTTTAATTTTGTATTTAACAATATTACTGTTTGCACTGTAATTTCTTCATGGGCTTTTTTTTAGTCCTTTATTATTCAGGTAGGACAGTTGAGAGAGGACAGGAAAGCATTAGGTAGAGAGAGGAGGGTTGGGATCGGCATAGGACCTCAATCAGGGAAGCGAAACTCGCTGACAAGATTTATTTTTTGCATTTTAGCCTTTTATTATGATAGGACAGATCAGAGCTGACAGGAAGCGAAGTGGG
>NW_015586584.1:0-283 GCF_001515605.1 Sinocyclocheilus anshuiensis | reverse complement strand
TATGGACAAAGACAGGCTAAAATTCACCAATCAAAAGGATCAATTGGAAATTCCCTGCAGGGTGTATTTTCTTATGTGTCTTTTCTAAAGCTCCTGTAATGCAGGAATGCAGTGTGGGTGGAGTCTTATCAATTCTTTAATAAAAAGTAAGGGATCTAATAAATGGATGGGTTTGTAAGTGTAAATTAAAACCAAGTTTAATTAATTGCATATTAGTGCATATAACACTCCATAGAGGTTGTATATTATTTATATATACATTTTAAAATTATATAATAGTTTT
>NW_015586583.1:0-283 GCF_001515605.1 Sinocyclocheilus anshuiensis | reverse complement strand
ACAGGGGAACAGGCTAACAGAAAACACAATGAAAACTAGGACAAATACTAAACATAACCCTAACAAATATATCATAAATAAAAAATAATTAAAATTAATATCACATTTGTGTCAAAATACTTCCTCTTTGCAGTTTTTTTTTTCATATTTACTTCAAATTGTATACTGTCCATGTGATTTTTTTATAACTGTTATATAACACAATAATAAAACAACATATAAATATATAAATAATAACAGTATTTTTTGCATCTGATATTTCTTTTTTTTTTTTTTGCTTTTT
>NW_015586582.1:0-283 GCF_001515605.1 Sinocyclocheilus anshuiensis | reverse complement strand
TAAGTAGCTTGTTTATGGAATATTACAAGCAGTGATGACAAAATGCATATTTAAAGCAACTGAAAATATTCATAAATCATTTTTCAGTGAAAAAGGCACTTTTATTGTGGGAGATTTCATTTATCAGATTTATCAGATTTATTTATATAAGATACAAAAATCATCCTTTTTTATATATTCTTTTCTCCTTTTTTGTTTAATTCACTTTAAATACATTTTAAATACATTTTTATTTTTATTATGCATCTGTTATGTATATTTTATGATCATTTTCAAATACTTT
>NW_015586581.1:0-279 GCF_001515605.1 Sinocyclocheilus anshuiensis | reverse complement strand
GATCATAGGATGAGTTGCTTCATTCATCCCTTACCGAGACTAATTGCTGGGCTGAGTGAGCATGGACATGTCATTGGAGTTATGAAGTGAGCATCTTCTTTCAAAGGTTTCATCCAGTTGGTTTATATGGGTGGGTGGGTGTGTGTGTGTGTGTGTGTGTGTGTGTGTGTAGGTCATATTTAAAGTTTTGTTTTTGAGCTCAGAGAACACCATTTTGAAAATCACTTTTTTTTTAAACATGTTGTAGATGGAATTAAGAACCTAGCCAGTGTACTTTCT
>NW_015586580.1:0-283 GCF_001515605.1 Sinocyclocheilus anshuiensis | reverse complement strand
TTATAAGGGTTATAATATAACTTAAGCCTTATATTGCTTTATGTATATGCTGGATAGTATATTATAACTAATTTGTGAGTTATTTGTTTTCTTTTACTTCCAGCTTGAAAATGTTGTATAGGCTATTTGGATATTTGGTGTTTTTTGTGACACTCAATTACATAACTGTTGTTCTTGGGTGAATGGAAAACATTTGAATAATATTAAGAGATTATGTCTTTATGTTTATATTCGTTCCATGTTAAGGGCATTCGTGATTTGTTAAAGAGAAAAGCTATTTTTT
>NW_015586579.1:0-282 GCF_001515605.1 Sinocyclocheilus anshuiensis | reverse complement strand
TTTCAGGCCAAAAGCAGGCATGCTAGTGCGTGCCAGAGCCAGGTGTATTTCCACAGTTAATTCTTGGGCTTTCTCTGGGCGAATGGCGAGGGTTTTTTGGCCTGCCGAATACCTTGGTCCAAAGCGGGCCAACTCAGGCTTGAGCTGTGGTCATGAACAAAGGAGGAGTTTCTCCGTCTGGAGAGGGTCAGCGCTGCTGATTAGGGCTGCACGATTAATCTAATGCGATTGTCATGAGCATTTTGTCAGTAAAGCCGGTTCTGTAATCAGCAGTAAATCTCC
>NW_015586578.1:0-283 GCF_001515605.1 Sinocyclocheilus anshuiensis | reverse complement strand
TAAGTGAATCTGGAAAATTCAAGACAAGTGTATAAATATTTAGCTACAACTTTGGCAAAATCACAAAAGTCTACAATTGTATAACCACATACAAAACACATTAGGGAGTAAGGAGCTAGAGGTATAAGGACAACTTTCTGGTACAAGAAACAGACTTCACAGTAGCCTAAGAATGCAATAGTATACAGTGCTAGCAAAAAGTTGAAAAACATTGCAGATCACACTCGCTTTACAGGAAGCTTTAGCAGTGGAAATATTTTCTTTCTTTTTTTTTTCTTTTTTT
>NW_015586577.1:0-283 GCF_001515605.1 Sinocyclocheilus anshuiensis | reverse complement strand
TTAGAATTATGTATTAGTGTAAGTCCATAATAATTCAATATTTTAATTATTATTATTGTATTATTTATCGTTATTTAATTATTTTAATGTAATTTAAATAAACATGTTTCCAGGACTCCTCGTCTTTAGCAGACCTTAAAATTGGGTTTAATGAAGAAATAATAGGGTAAACTTCAAATATGAACTACTTTTAAATGATAGATTTTTGTTTGTTTGTTTGGTATGTGTGTTTTGTTTTGTTTGGGGTTTTGCTGTTGCTTTTTTTTTTTTTTTTCCTGGATTT
>NW_015586576.1:0-282 GCF_001515605.1 Sinocyclocheilus anshuiensis | reverse complement strand
ATCATTAACATATGAACATGTTCCTAATGCTTGACAGTCAGAAAGAGTGTTTGGTCTTGATTTTGAACAACATATTTATTGTTTCTTAATATACCTAATATACATACTCGCAGCTGATTCGCTTTCTGGTTCACTTTAACTGAACTGAGTTTGGTTCATTTAAAATATACTTCATGTGAAAACACCCTAAGTGTTCAAATTATTTTCATGGCCACCACTAACAGAGCCAGAAAAGGGACTCTGGGTGTGCATCAGAAAAACTGGGTGTGTCACATTTATTGT
>NW_015586575.1:0-282 GCF_001515605.1 Sinocyclocheilus anshuiensis | reverse complement strand
GGCATCCATGATCCTGACGAGACTTGAGGAGTTGGGAATTCCTTTTGAAAACTGCAGAGGACAGTCATATGACAACGGGGCAAACATGAAAGGCAAAAATAAGGGAGTTCAAGCCAGGCTCTTAGAAAAGAATCCCCGAGCTCTGTTTGTGCCATGTGGGGCGCATACATTGAATTTAGTTGTGTGTGATGCTGCTAAGGGATCTGTTGATGCTATAAGTTACTTTGGTGTCCTGCAAAAGCTATACACGTTATTTTCAGCCTCCACCCAAAGATGGGCCAT
>NW_015586574.1:0-282 GCF_001515605.1 Sinocyclocheilus anshuiensis | reverse complement strand
GGAGAAAGCAGATTAAGTTCAACAAAGTCATTAGATGCTTGCCAGATTTCTGTGAGTATCAGCATATCACAGTTATTGTCAGAGATGAAGTCCCAAAGAAACGTTCCTTTCCCAGTTAAAGACAGAGTGTTGAGTAGGGCAAAATTACCACATCGCTATACATTGTTGTTAGGCACATAGTCAACTCTGGTCTTTTCTAGTGGCCTTAGCGACGATAAACAAACTCCGTGATTTATATACATAGAGGACGACTTCCATGTGCTTGATCTATGAGACCAGATG
>NW_015586573.1:0-282 GCF_001515605.1 Sinocyclocheilus anshuiensis | reverse complement strand
TGTGAGTGTGAGTGTGTGTGTGCGTCTGTGAGTGTGAGTGTGAGTCTGTGTGTGTGCGTCTGTGAGTGTGAGTGTGCGTGTGCATCTGTGAGTGTGAGTGTGTGTGAGCGTGTGCGTGTGCGTCTGTGAGTGTGTGTGTGTGTGCGTGTGCGTCTGTGAGTGTGAGTGTGCGTCTGTGAGTGTGAGTGCGAGTGCGTGTGAGTGTGCGTGTGTGTGTGCGTCTGTGAGTGTGAGTGTGTGTGCGTGTGAGTGTGAGTGTGTGTGTGCGTCTGTGAGTGTGAG
>NW_015586572.1:0-282 GCF_001515605.1 Sinocyclocheilus anshuiensis | reverse complement strand
ATTTGATGACCGACTAAATCTCTTGTCGCAGTATGAACACCTGTTAGGTTTTTCTCCAGAGTGAATTCTCCAGTGCTGTTTTAAATGTTCAGCTGAAGTAAAAGTCCTCCCGCACTCAAAGCACACATGATCTCTCACAGCAGAATGTATTTTCTGATGTTTTTTTGCATTTTCTAAACATGAAAAACTCTTTCCACACAAATAACATGAATGGGGTTTCTCTTTTGTATGAACTCTCAGGTGTTTCTTCAGGTCTGAAACTCTCAAAAATGTTTTGTCACA
>NW_015586571.1:0-282 GCF_001515605.1 Sinocyclocheilus anshuiensis | reverse complement strand
GGCTGATATTGCTTTAAATATCTAATTAGATGTCTTCTTTGAGGGGCTTGTTGACAAACAACCTTACTCTGAATTTGGTGTTAACATGTTTTGAGCTCTGAAATTGTTATAAATTAAACATTATTATTAGCTTGGATTAATACAATGAGTGAAGTTTCAAATTCAGGTACTATTAACCCTGAACATTTTACTGTTTAAATCCAGATTTTCCTCTTCTGAAAGAAACAAGGATTTTTTGTTGTTTGTTTTTGCCAATGCTGTTTAAAGTCAACTGAGTGGCGC
>NW_015586570.1:0-282 GCF_001515605.1 Sinocyclocheilus anshuiensis | reverse complement strand
GTCCCACCTCGCACTGGCTGCGCAGGCCCGTCTCCTGCAGCCGAGACCAGATGCTCTGGATGCGCCCGGCGTGTTCCGGGTGTGTGTTGCTGTTGCCACACATGCACTGGTGCTTCTGCATGACAGAGTCGTACACCAGACCTACAGAAAAATGCACAAGGCACATGCAGAAACCTTCACTGGAGCTTTCATGAATTCTGTATTAAAGGAAAGGCAAGGCAAATTTATTTATATAGTACATTTCATACACAATGGCAATTCAAAGTGCTTTACATAAAAGGA
>NW_015586569.1:0-282 GCF_001515605.1 Sinocyclocheilus anshuiensis | reverse complement strand
GCACACTCACTCACACACACACACACACACACTAAAACACATCAGTAAGAAGTAAATGTTGAATGTTAATGTCATATTTCATTCAGTGAAACAGCCTCTGTCTCAGCTGGCTCTGAATATCATGTGATTTGTGTTTAGTTTGCGGTGTCTGAACGCATCAGCTAATAAGCTGGAGAATCTGCCGGCGTCCAGCCTTTCAGAGGACAGCAGCAGCGTCCTGCAGGAGCTTTACCTGACCAACAACCACCTGACCGACAGGTGTGTGCCGCAGCTGACCGGACA
>NW_015586568.1:0-282 GCF_001515605.1 Sinocyclocheilus anshuiensis | reverse complement strand
GGGGGTCTGTAGATAAGTGCACAAAAGATAGGGTACATCAAATCCACCCGGCACAACTGCACCTCAAAGCTAGCAAAGCACTCCACAGGTAAGATTCGGCAAGTAAAATGCTTCTTAAAAATTGTGGCTACTCCCCCATCCCTGCCCACAGTCCTCGGTGAACTAAAAAAGTTACAGTCACATGGAGACGTTTCAATAAGGGGGTCAAGTTCACCAATATTAAGCCAAGTCTCCGTCATAAAAATAAAATCTAATTCATGAGATGCAAAAAAGTCATTGATT
>NW_015586567.1:0-282 GCF_001515605.1 Sinocyclocheilus anshuiensis | reverse complement strand
TAAAACAAAGTATGAAACAAAAACGGGCTCTCCTTAGTCAAACAGCCATCGATTCTTTGGTGCATTTCAGCTGACATCCTCATAGAGGCCAAACCAATGAAGTGGGTCAAGATATCGGGCACTTCTGTGTCTTTGTGAGCTGAAAGGGAACGCTGATGCCAAGTCATTTGGAGTAGGGTGATTGTGGCAGATGGGCCAATGCTCCAAACTGATTCCTCTTCTCTCTGTTCTATTTTGTGAGATATGATCACCAGGGATTATGGCTTGTCACAACTTCATACA
>NW_015586566.1:0-282 GCF_001515605.1 Sinocyclocheilus anshuiensis | reverse complement strand
GAATAAATTATAGAATATCACTGGTTATGAAAACCAATGGCAGTGTAACTGGTTATCAGAAGACAGAACCTAAATAAAGCAATGAGCCACCAGAGGTCATGCATTACAGTCACAACATATTACTAATTATCCCAAAAAAAATAAAAAAATTAAAATACAGCCACTAAACCTTCTTTAATCAATTTATCTATTTTATAGTAACTAATATTTAATATAACAATTCATCTCATGTGAGACTGTTTTTGAAAGAAGTCTCTTCTGCTCACCAGTGCTGCATTTATT
>NW_015586565.1:0-282 GCF_001515605.1 Sinocyclocheilus anshuiensis | reverse complement strand
ATTCTGAAAAACATAAAGCCTTACTTGGCCAGCCAGCTGCGTGGTTGTGTGTCCACTGTGGAAGAACTGGTACGACTTGGACAACAACTTGAGAAGGATCATCTACAACAGTTGCAGTATGACTACCGTTTGAGCTCAAAGCACAGTCTAACTGAGCTTAAAGGTTCCAACTTTAACAGACTTGCAGAGAAACCACAAGTTCAATGCTGGAGGTTTAAAGGCCATCATTCTCCTGGTAATTGCCCACAGTTTACCTTGTCCTCACAGTCTACTCCACCATCA
>NW_015586564.1:0-282 GCF_001515605.1 Sinocyclocheilus anshuiensis | reverse complement strand
TGTGGAAAGGAAAGTGCTTGCTGTTTAAACAGTCAGATACTCTCTAGAACAGAAATGACAAGCATAAGAACAGTATTGGGTCAAAAACCTTTCATATCTGCTGTGATGATGAAAAATTTGTGCAAGGCTTAATGCGAGATCTCTTTAATATCTCCGCTCCAAAACAACAATGAGAGAAAATGGAGACGTTTTCCAAAAGTACCTTCTTTTTTCCACTGTAATATGTCAAACATCATGTCAAGGTCTTGTGGATTAGAGGGTTATGTATTGTTGTTTTGAATT
>NW_015586563.1:0-282 GCF_001515605.1 Sinocyclocheilus anshuiensis | reverse complement strand
TGCAATAATAATTCTGCATGTCTCTCATGACGTTTGCCGCCCCGAGCTGCTAGTGTATTACCATCTTGTGTTTTATTAAAAGTAATTAATTGTTAATTCATAATTCATTTTTTTATTAGTTCTGGAAGTATTTTTTTCCTGTTCATTCTTTCCATAAAAATAGTGTTTATTTTTTCAAACAATTTAAAAAGTCTTTTTAATGTAGTTTCTTATCAGGAAACCATGGGAGCCTATTTTTGCCACAGAATGAGGAAAAAAAATAAATAATCAGAATTATACAAA
>NW_015586562.1:0-282 GCF_001515605.1 Sinocyclocheilus anshuiensis | reverse complement strand
GACTTTGCCATCAGGCCCGTGGATATTGTTAGCACAGATGCTAGCGCTCCCTGTTTCGGAGCTCCACGTGGGAGGAAAAGAGGCAGAAGAGCCGGCGCTTTGGTTCAGTTTAGGAAACGGAAACATCGAACACCATTGCCGAGTATTTTACTCTCCAACGTCTGCTCGCTTGCCAACAAACAGGATGAACTGACTCTTTTGCTAAGCAACAGGAGAGACATGGCTAATTGTTCCGTGTTATGCTTCACCGAGACCTGGTTGAATGAGAGTGTCCCGGATTTC
>NW_015586561.1:0-282 GCF_001515605.1 Sinocyclocheilus anshuiensis | reverse complement strand
GACACCAAGATAAGTAAAAGAGTTTTCTGCTATCTTGAACGGGGTAGATCTTATATACTGCTTGGAAGTGTTGGGCACAATAGTCATCAGGTCACTTTTTTTCCCAGTTAACAGTAAAATCTGATATATTCCCGAATCTTGTAATTGAAGTGAGGAGATGTGGAACAGACTTACTAGGATTTTTAATAAACAAAATTATATCGTCTGCGTAGAGTGAAATATGTTGTGGGAGGCCAGCTATCGTGATTGGTTGGATATCTGCCTGTTGCCGAATGTATGCAG
>NW_015586560.1:0-282 GCF_001515605.1 Sinocyclocheilus anshuiensis | reverse complement strand
GTAAGTGTGCACTTCCTGTTCTTGCTCTAAAGCAGCGATGATTCAGAAGCCACTTTCATCTGTAGGAGGAAAATACAGAAAGTGTCAGAGATAAAAATGGATTTTTGTCATAATGAGCGCTTGTACGTCTCTGAAATCTGCAGACGTTCTGCAGAAATCATGAGAACATTCTGAATCTATTCTAACACATTTAGAATATATAATAGATATATAATACATAATAGATTATCTGCCTGGCCGATTATCGGCACCGATATTAAGCATTTTTATGGTTATCGGTAT
>NW_015586559.1:0-282 GCF_001515605.1 Sinocyclocheilus anshuiensis | reverse complement strand
TGACCTTGCACAGTGTCTGTGCGAGGAGGCTCACTGGGGGAAACGTATATTTGTAAAGACCCCGGGGCCAGCTTTGTGCCAGTGCATCTGTGCTGAGGGGGGCCTCGGTCAGGGAATAAAACAACTAGCAGTGGGAGGTTTTGTGGGAAGCAAACAGGTCTACCTGAGCTTCCACGAATCGACTCCAGATCAGCTGAACCACCTGGGGATAGATTCACTATTCTCCGGGGAAAGTGAGCTGCCGTGAGAGCACGTCAAATGCACGGTTGAGTTCCCCCGGAA
>NW_015586558.1:0-282 GCF_001515605.1 Sinocyclocheilus anshuiensis | reverse complement strand
TGTTTACTTTTTTATTTTCAATAATAGGTAGCATATAAAACATAATAAAGTTTTATTTTAAGGTATAGTTAATGTAATTATAGAAATAAATACAGAGTAATATTAATTAACATGTATGTATTATAGGGTTACAAAACAAGTTTTGTTTTAGGGTTATTTGCTTGCAATTATGCATAATGCACTGTTATTACAATAGAAGGTACATATAACGTATAACAAGGACACTGTAAAAAAAAAAGTGTTACAGGAGTAATTTGAAGAATTGAAGAGCTACATTATTAA
>NW_015586557.1:0-282 GCF_001515605.1 Sinocyclocheilus anshuiensis | reverse complement strand
TCACCTCAGTCGTGGTATTGAGGGTGGAAGAGAGTGCTGGTTATTTACTCCCCCCACCAACAATTCCTGCCGGACCAGAGACTCGAACCCCGCAACCTTTGGGTTACAAGTCCGACTCTCTAACCATTAGAGATATACATTATATACTGTAAAAAAGGACTGCAGCAGAATCAATGATAAAAAAAGTGATTAATAGTCAACGTTTTGCGCATTTTTGGAATGTCAGTGTAAAAATATCATGTTATCATTAGTACTGTCAGATGATGCTTTTGCTTTACCTGA
>NW_015586556.1:0-282 GCF_001515605.1 Sinocyclocheilus anshuiensis | reverse complement strand
GTCCTCTGACGCATCTCCCTCTGTTTGTCTCAAAGCTCTAATCATTTTATTTTCTGCCTGAATTTCTCTGAACGGAGGTGATGAACACAAAGAGCTCTCCAATTGAAGGGCATCTGCCTCTCGCTCTGATTATCTGCTGTTTTTATTACTGTCACGCTTGTGCTGCTGTAAAGCTTCCAGTAAACTACGTCTCTTTATTATTACACTGTGAGAAAGTCACAACCTCTGAGTGATGAACTGAAGTCACACACACACACACACACACACACACACACACTCACA
>NW_015586555.1:0-282 GCF_001515605.1 Sinocyclocheilus anshuiensis | reverse complement strand
GTGTGTTCTGAGTGTGTTCTCAGCGTGTTCTGAGCGTGTTCTCAGCGCGTTCTGAGCGTGTTTGTGTGTGTTCTGTGTGTGTTCTCAGCATGTTCTGAGCGTATTTGTTTGTGTTCTGAGAGTGTTTGTGTGTGTTCTGAGTGTGTTCTCAGCGTTTTCTGAGCATGTTCTGAGTGTGTTTGTGTGTGTTCTGAGTGTGTTCTGAATGTGTTCTCAGCGTGTTCTGAGCGTGTTCTGAGCGTGTTTGTGTGTGTTCTGAGTGTGTTCTCAGCGTGTTCTGAG
>NW_015586554.1:0-282 GCF_001515605.1 Sinocyclocheilus anshuiensis | reverse complement strand
TTCCATTGTGTTGTGCTAATTTCATTGTGTTGTGGCTTGTTTCCACTTGTGTTGCAACTTGTTTCCGTTGTGTTGTGGCTTGTTTCCATCGTGTTGTGCTAATTTAGTTGTTTTGCGGCTTGTTTACATTGTGTTGTGGCTTGTTTCCAATGTGTTGCGGCTTGTTTACATTGTGTTGTGGCTTGCTTCTGTTGTGTTGTGCTAATTTCTTAGTATTGCGGCTTGTTTCTGTTGTGCTGTGCTTATTTCATTGTGTTGTGGCTTGTTTCCGTTGTGTTGTGA
>NW_015586553.1:0-282 GCF_001515605.1 Sinocyclocheilus anshuiensis | reverse complement strand
TTCCCAAACACACTCACTCTCTGCGCACTCAGCACAGCTGTGCTCTCAATATATACACACTGGAGTCTTTGCAGTGTTCATTGTTTTGTGAAGGAAAGGAGTTTCCCATCTGCCCCGGTGAGCAAGTCAGATAACATTGACACGCTGTGATTGGAAGAAACCTCAACCTGCCGGACGCTCTCACTCACTCTAGTACAGCACCATGAATAAAAATATGATATGATATGATATTATATTTTATTTTATATTATTATAACAACCTGTGACTGCCATTGTGTTAGA
>NW_015586552.1:0-282 GCF_001515605.1 Sinocyclocheilus anshuiensis | reverse complement strand
AGCACATGGATTCCGATATTCTCAGATCGGTTTCAAGACGGTTTTCAATTCATATGTGGAAATAAATCTGATATGAATCGGATATGTGAATTTGTGCCTGCCGTGTAAGCGGACAGATCGGATATTCGCCTGTTAATGCGAGTTGGATGTCAAAGGTTTTTGAAACATCTCGCAGTACAGATATATCTATTACAAATGAAATATCTCTAGTTGACTTGCAGAGTATTAACTTGGTTTGTTTGTGTTAAATAAGAGGCGATCTGGCGCTGAAATGTGTTGCTT
>NW_015586551.1:0-282 GCF_001515605.1 Sinocyclocheilus anshuiensis | reverse complement strand
CTATTACAGATTTGCAGTGACACAATTATACATCATCTATTAAGAAATTATAATTCTGATGTGGAATTACACAGAGAGTTTTGCATTCAAAATACAGATGTACACTATTGATTAAAATGCAATGTTAATGTTGCATTCATGATTGTTAAAATGAAATGTTTTAAAATAGCTAGTGATTGAACATCACACTTTATTCATGCTCTTCATTCATAGTCTTCGTAAAAGTCATGTAATCCAATATAGAGTAAACCTGGGAAAATATTTCTGAAATTTCTGTTGTGA
>NW_015586550.1:0-282 GCF_001515605.1 Sinocyclocheilus anshuiensis | reverse complement strand
GAACTCACTGTTTCAAAGCGTCTGTGCACTAAAAAGCTACAATGTTTCCTACATGTGTTGGAAAAAGTAGGTTCAAAATGAGCTTTTCTTCTTTTTTCCCCCCTCCTACAAGAATACAAAGATTAAGATACAAAAAGCATTGGTTTCTCTCTCTATTCTCTCCATGCTAAAGGAGCTTAGCGCATTTTGTTTTGCGTTTAGCCTGCAGTGAGGAGGCAAAAGGTTGACATGAAGTGAAAAAATGTAAAAACAGATGCTTTTTTACTTGCTAAGAAACATTGT
>NW_015586549.1:0-282 GCF_001515605.1 Sinocyclocheilus anshuiensis | reverse complement strand
ATTTATATACATTTCCCTTTTGAGCTAATTTGCTACAAAGTTTACGAAAATGTAAGTTAACTTTAGCAGTCATGTAAGGTTGAGAAGCTATTCAACGTGGAATGGACATGGTGAAGTGAAAAACTTACCTTAGAAAAAAAACTTTCGCCGATATCTTCGGACTGGGGAAGCGCATGTACTTCAAATCTCCCACGATCAAAGAGGCGCTAATACGCATGTGCGAAGCAAATATCACAGATCTATGGGGGTAGAATTGTTGCATTATTCCAAATAAATAGATTA
>NW_015586548.1:0-282 GCF_001515605.1 Sinocyclocheilus anshuiensis | reverse complement strand
GGGGGGGGGGCAGGTCATTTTTACCTCCAAAAATCCTATTTTGATATAATTGGATGACAAATTTCTTCATCATTTAGCATTTTGCAAATATTGCCTGTTGTAAATGTGCAGGGTGTGTGGCTATGTCATTGAAAATTAGCTTGAAGTTGGAGGTCAGAAGGATACAACCTTGGCCATGTGCCTGAGATAAGACCCAGCTGTTCTCCATGGTCTACTAACAGGCAGCAGAAGTTGTGTCAAGTCCAGGGGACTTTTAGTGACCAAAGTTCATTCAATAACCTA
>NW_015586547.1:0-282 GCF_001515605.1 Sinocyclocheilus anshuiensis | reverse complement strand
GTTGCAAAAGTTTACGAGAACGTCCCCTCCTACGTGGGTAAAATGTGTCCGTTGCTCAATGTGCCCATGTGCGCGCTCAAACTGTGTCCTTTGCATTCGCAAATCTCTCCGTGGTCTTGCGCTAGAAGTTATTTTTGCACCTGGATTAAACATTGTCAAACGTTATCAACAAATCAGACTTCCATGACTGACCGATTATAATGCTATGTGAAATCTAATAAGCTGGAATTATTTTGACAAAGATGGATCTTTAATTTCGTTACAATTTAATATTTAGTCATA
>NW_015586546.1:0-282 GCF_001515605.1 Sinocyclocheilus anshuiensis | reverse complement strand
TAGAAATGCACATTTGATAGTAGCTTGAGTTAGGATGCAGATGTACATTTTTGTTCATTATCAAAATCAGTTAAGATCTCTAAAAATTGTAGCAACCTTAGTTTTATATGGTTAAATTTATTCTGACCAAGTTTTTATTTACTTATTTATTTTTAAATTAAGCATCGGTCTCCCATGGTAACATACATTTAAATCATGATAAACACAGTAGTCTAAAAACATTCAGTATAAATGCATACATGCTATAGCTTAATCACAAATACATACTACAATTATATACCA
>NW_015586545.1:0-282 GCF_001515605.1 Sinocyclocheilus anshuiensis | reverse complement strand
CACAAGTTTGTTAAAATTTCCAAAGGGTGCTGCGACTAAAAAAAGTTTGGGAAACACTGGTCTATACGACTTCTGCCCTATATTTTAGCTCTTCTGAAGCCATATGATGATGAGAATAGTTTTTTCAGTCTGTTTGCCACACAAAGGTATCATATAATTTAGTGCTGTCAAACGATTAATCGCATCCAAAATAGAAGTTTTTGTTTACATAATATGTGTGTATGTACATATGTATGCATATATAAATACACACACATACAGTATACATTTTGAAAATATTTA
>NW_015586544.1:0-282 GCF_001515605.1 Sinocyclocheilus anshuiensis | reverse complement strand
GCTTTGAAGATTTCTGCAGTCACGAAGTTTGACGAAGTTTTGGAGCTCTGGAGGATCACTAGCCTGATGTTACGGCTGTGAGCGCTTTGTAGCGCAACCAATAAGGCAGAAGGGCCAAAGATTGAGAGAGCAAGCAGCCAAAATGAAGGCTTTGTGTCCAGTTTTAAGCAGGCTGATTTTGGTCCATCGCTTGTGCGGTCTTCCAATCAGAGGTTGTTGCAGGGCCTTAACCACGCTCCATACTGTTCCTTTATCATGCATGAATCACATGCTCCCCGTGGG
>NW_015586543.1:0-282 GCF_001515605.1 Sinocyclocheilus anshuiensis | reverse complement strand
GAACATGTGCCAAATGAGCTTCAGTAGAACAACAGTGAACTGCGAGTCTGATGAGATGTTGTAGGCTATATCAGTAAAACAAACTTTCCTCTCCTGACAGCTGTTTTACCATGCTCACGGTGCACTCTTCAACTTTACGCGAATATAAGGCGCTATATCGCTTCATCATAAATAATGCGTGCAAAAAACTATGAGCATACAATGTAGTTCTGTCATCAGTTAAGTCATGAAATTACCAAAAAGGCGATTAGTGCATTCATTTATGTATAGCATCACATTAAA
>NW_015586542.1:0-281 GCF_001515605.1 Sinocyclocheilus anshuiensis | reverse complement strand
TGTGTGTGTGTGTGTGTGTGTGTGTGTAATGTGTTATACTGGTATTCCCTAAGATATGGGGTCCAAATGTCCCCACAGGTATTAGAATTTTGACTTTGTTGGGAATTTTTTTGTCCCTATGAGGAAACAAGCATAAAAGTCAAACAGATTTAAATTGTCTGAAAATGTAAAAATGCAGGAAGTTTTGTGTTATGGTTAGGTTAATGTAATGTAGTGGGACAGAATATACAGTTTGGAATATATGCCTATTGAATATCCCCATAATACATTAATACCCAACG
>NW_015586541.1:0-282 GCF_001515605.1 Sinocyclocheilus anshuiensis | reverse complement strand
TAGGCGGGTCCACAGCGCGCTTACACTCTGCTTATTACACACACACAGGGACGCACAGCAGCAAACAAACATGCCAAATATTAAAAATGAAAGGATTGCAATGCAAAAGGATTTGAAATGCAAAAGATTATTATTGTGTAGGTTAAATAAATATAAAAATGCCTACATTTCATAATGGACAGTCATTGCATGCATTAGAATTAGGCTACCTTTTTGCTCACGCATGAGCAGCTCCATTTCATCTCTGGAGATGCGTTCTGTCTTTGCGCTTGCAAATTCCGC
>NW_015586540.1:0-282 GCF_001515605.1 Sinocyclocheilus anshuiensis | reverse complement strand
GTTTAAATTTATCTTCAATGTCCAGCATTGTATACACCACATTTTTCAAACACACTAGAAAGGATTTATAAGTGCAAGATGTTTAGTATAAGAGCAATACTTTTTTTTTTTTTACAAATGTAACACTAGTGTAACTGTTTTTTTGTTTGTTTTTTCACTTTGTTTAGTATTACAATTTTTGTCTTGTACAGCCCATTTTTGCATGTATGTAATATCACTGTGCCACTGAAAAAAAAAAACTATTAAGATTTACTTAAAAAAATGTTGGTAACAAATTGCACG
>NW_015586539.1:0-282 GCF_001515605.1 Sinocyclocheilus anshuiensis | reverse complement strand
GGATTTGTATCAAGAATTCGAAAGATTTCGAAGTCACGTCACGTTTGTCTCCGAAGGCCCGCTATCGGAGCTAACCGCGAAGCAGCGCGCAGGCTGGCTGTGTACGTGGATCGGCGAACAAGGCCGGGAAATCTACAAGACGTTCAGCTGGGCGGAAGGTGAGAGAAATGATCCTTTCAAAGTTTTGGACAAATTCGCCAGCTACATAAGGCCGAGAAAGAATAAGAGGATAGCCAGACCAAGGTTATTATAGTTTTGAATTTTTAAATTCGTTTTATTTTA
>NW_015586538.1:0-282 GCF_001515605.1 Sinocyclocheilus anshuiensis | reverse complement strand
TCTAAACAATTGAAAACATTTTCGCTGAAATATCATTCACTATGATCGCGCGCAAGTTAACTTTAATGAGGTTATGTGATTAAGATGAACGATAATGTCAAGCAAACAAGAATCAAACTATCGAAATCCACATCGACCAGTGTATTACAAATCAGAAATCTGAAACAGAAGGCCAAACTTAACTTAAACACAAGAAAATCCAGCCATGCATCTCCTCCGTGACTCCATCCCTCTCTGATTCATAGCGCAGATTCAAGCGCGCTATACTTTTAGATTCAAATT
>NW_015586537.1:0-282 GCF_001515605.1 Sinocyclocheilus anshuiensis | reverse complement strand
TTGTTTGAATTTCGTTATGAATTTGACATAATTTTAAAGCTGATATTTTGTTTCTTAAAAAGTAACAAAGCTTTAATGGATGGCAAGTGTGCTTCAAATAATATGAAGTTCACGCATTATCAGAACACAGCATATAAGATCTCTATAAGAAGTAGCCATATTACACTCTAAAAAATGCTGGGTTGTTTCAACCAAATTTTGGGTCAAATATGGACTAACCCAAAAATTTAACCAAAGTTTAACCCAACAGTTGGGTTAGTCCACATTTGACCCAAAATTGGG
>NW_015586536.1:0-282 GCF_001515605.1 Sinocyclocheilus anshuiensis | reverse complement strand
GAATTCGCTAGAGCTTTGGTCAGGCGAGGAAGTGGAACGGCACGGCGACTTGACTTTACTCATCAACTTCCGGAAGAGGAAAGCGGACTCGTCGAGCCTCTCCGTGTGCAGCAGTGACAGTCTAGACGAGTCTAAGTCGTTCAGCTCCGACGGAACGTCACCGGAAATCTGCGATCTCGCTCCAGGCGACGATATCGCAGTCTCGTCTTCCTCTCAAGGGGAAAGTAAGACTGTTCTGCCTCTCACCGTACGACTGCACACTCGCAGCATGACTAAATGCGT
>NW_015586535.1:0-282 GCF_001515605.1 Sinocyclocheilus anshuiensis | reverse complement strand
GTAGTTGAGCTGCAGCGCCGGCAGGTCGCCGATCCGGTTATTGGAAATGATCAGCTGCCGGGTGGCCAGCGGGAGGTCCACGGGGAAGTCGCTTAACTGTTGCCCGGCGCACTGGACCACCAGCTGGTCGTCGCACACGCAGCGGTCAGGGCAGCCGGCGGTCAGAGCCGGGGACGGCGCTACATCCATAACGAAGACGAAGAGAAACACCAGCCGCAGTGACTGCGCGCTCGGCTCGGGCAGAACACGCATGATCCCGCCGCCGGCTTCATCGACTGTGCG
>NW_015586534.1:0-282 GCF_001515605.1 Sinocyclocheilus anshuiensis | reverse complement strand
GTTGACGGCAACATTAACCAAAGTTGCCCGGCAACATTGCTCAAATAGTTGCCCCGTGTATCATCAGCCTAAGTACATTTGATATGTCATTTCTTGTGAAACTTCGAACCCTCTTGAAATTGTAGTATGTTACGGATCACATTTTGTCTGCTCAAAATTTAGTCAGCAAAATGCAGCAGCAAGTAAACAACATGATTTTACTCGTTTTAACTCTGTTTTACACGTTTAATTCTGTCATCAGAATCAGAATCAGAATCAGAATTAGCTTTATTCACCAGGTGT
>NW_015586533.1:0-282 GCF_001515605.1 Sinocyclocheilus anshuiensis | reverse complement strand
TTATACTATTAATGCCAGTGAAGTGGTCGATTTGTTCATGTATGGCAATTGTAGAAGGTTCTTCTGATGCAGTGGTGGGAATTTGAAATGTTGTGGAATCAGGGATATGTTGCTCTATAGCTTGATTAAAATCTGTAATTTTCTGTATTGAGGTCTGGAGTCGCTGAGTTGATTGTCCCACTAGTTGTAAATCTTCTAATTGAGTTGTTTTCTGTGAGTCTGGTAATGATGAGTGAGTGGGTAAGGATGCCATAGCTGTAGAGTTATTTATGCCATTAGCAG
>NW_015586532.1:0-282 GCF_001515605.1 Sinocyclocheilus anshuiensis | reverse complement strand
TTTCTGAGCTGGCAGACATGCCAGAAACCTAACTAAATGCAAAAATGTGAAAATTTTATCCCCTTTAATATGCAATTTATTCCTGCGATGATTAAGCTAAATTTTCAGCAGCCATTACTCCACTCTTCACTGTCATATGAGACACTGAGACCTATGACACATGAGACCTTCTGAAAGCATAAAGTGCCTTCTTAAACATAAGGAAAATAAAGAGTGTTGTCAAGGGACAGACAAGCCGTACAGACCTTCTCAAAGTCTGGGGGTGGACTTTTGCCTCTGCAG
>NW_015586531.1:0-282 GCF_001515605.1 Sinocyclocheilus anshuiensis | reverse complement strand
CTGTGCATTCACATTACATATAAATGGGAGAAAGCGCAAGAGTGCAATATGGCGGAATAAGTCCCACCTTCTAAATACAAGAGCCAATGGCCAGTTGGTAAAGCCATCACATCACTGCACCTGACATTAGAAGCTCTGGTTGCCATAGAAACAGTCACATATGGAACAGTTCATGTCAGATTTAGCTGCTGATATGAAAAAGTGAAGGCATGGAATTGATTTTTTTAGGAGGATGCCGTTAGATGTTCACGGAAGAGATGAGTTTTCAGTTGTTTCTTGAAG
>NW_015586530.1:0-282 GCF_001515605.1 Sinocyclocheilus anshuiensis | reverse complement strand
TAAACATAGTTGCTTTATTTTTCCTTTCCCTATGTCCCACCACTGATGTAAAGAAGTGTATTCAGCTTTTGTTTTTTTTATAACCACTCAAAAAATACTTCAAAGCATCAATAAAAACATTATCTGAAAGCAAAGACACATTGAAGTGCCAATAAGCATTATTACATTTCACATCCTTAACAAAAATGGAAACTTGAACAAAGGAATGATCTGAAAAGCCAACTGGATGTATTGAAGAGCCTCTAGGAACATTAATGTGATGTTTAAAACAATAAAATCTGT
>NW_015586529.1:0-282 GCF_001515605.1 Sinocyclocheilus anshuiensis | reverse complement strand
TGCAATTTGCATAGAAAGCAAAAGTTATTACAGCAAAATCACAATGTTCTTGGTGGAATTGCTGCTTTAAATTCAAATTGCTCCCATGGTCCTTTTAGGTTTTTGAATGCAGAAATGATTTCCAGGGTTTGAGTGTTACTGGTTTAGTTGCAAGACTAAAAATACTAAACTTAGTAGGGAGTGGATGACAAACTGTGTGATGGTGTTGTTAGAGGGGCGCGGAAACTGCACTTTCAACATTTCACATCTACTGCGTTGACAGTAGATGTGAGAAGGAATGAG
>NW_015586528.1:0-282 GCF_001515605.1 Sinocyclocheilus anshuiensis | reverse complement strand
TAATAGTTTGTAATCCACTAGCTCTATCCATTTCTACTAAATTGGTATGGGAAGTGCATCAGTATTGTCTATCCAGCCACCCAGATGTTCTGATGATGAGAAAAGATTGATCTTGTATCTGTCATTAAAATAATCTTTTTCAGCACAAGTGCTTCATTGCAGCTGTTAGGGTTTCTTTCTTATTTTATTTGTTAGGTCCGCTAGCTTCTGTCAGAGTATATGAATGGAAATCCACACTTTCCCTTGACTGTCTCAAGCATGTTTTTTAATGTAATGCATTTT
>NW_015586527.1:0-282 GCF_001515605.1 Sinocyclocheilus anshuiensis | reverse complement strand
TATATCTATGGTGTAGACAGCATCACTGATTATAATGAGTTCTATGGTATTTTGTCGCGCCGGCTCCTACAAGTTTTCTGAAGGTAAATGTAAGATTTTAGACCTTTTTAAGACCAAGTAAAGACAATTTAAGGAATAAACTGAAGGGAACATAATATGTCAATATATCAATATGTTCTCTTAATAAAAAATGTATTGCCATCATGACTTTTTGCTTCAATTAAAGACCTTTTTAAGGCATTATTTTGAGGAAGAGTGAATTAAGTTTATTAATTTATTAAA
>NW_015586526.1:0-282 GCF_001515605.1 Sinocyclocheilus anshuiensis | reverse complement strand
TGGGGCTGCTGAGCAACATCTGGAAAGATCAGGAGGGGGAGAGAGGGAGTAAGAGAGGCAGAGAGAGCAGTGGAAGCTACGTACAGAAAGCAGAGGAAAAAGGCAATAGCGTTAAGAGGAAGAGAAAGTGTGAAAGCAAAGGAAAAAAAAGGAAGCGAGGAAGGGATGGAACAGGTCTGGTGCTGGCTGTGACTGGGCCTGCCTAATCTCTCATGTAGGCTTGATAAGTGTTCGGTAATGAGGGGCGTCTGCACACATGGTGAGGGAGGAAGCTTTTGGCGG
>NW_015586525.1:0-282 GCF_001515605.1 Sinocyclocheilus anshuiensis | reverse complement strand
CAGATCTCGGGTTGAGGGTGCCAGATCTTGCCTTGAAGCTGAGACCGCAAATCTCTTCTGATTGGAATCTCCCACGGAGAGCGATCCAGAAGAGAAATCAGCTCCGAGAACCAGGTCTGGGATGGCCAGAATGGGGCCACTAGCAGGAGACGGACCCTGCTCTCCCTCACTCCGCACAGTACTGCCGGAATCAGCTTGACAGGCAGAAACGCATACAGTGTCGGGTTCGGCCACGGGTGAGCGAACGCATCTATGCCCAGAGGTGCTGGGGAACTCAGGGAG
>NW_015586524.1:0-280 GCF_001515605.1 Sinocyclocheilus anshuiensis | reverse complement strand
ATGTCATACCCATGTCATTATACAAATTTGTGTCCTCATAAATCAAAATTGCGCGCGCGCACACACACACACAGAGTACAGGTTTAGTGGAGAGTGTTGGAAAGTGAGATGGATTTTATTATGCCAGTTTGAGAAACACTCACTAGACATTTGATATGCTTTTAAACTCCCATCTAACTTTCTACTTATCAACCCTAGCAACAGACAGAATTCTTTAGTGACCATTTAGTAACAGCCCCATCTATCTATCTATCTATCTATCTATCTATCTATCTATCTA
>NW_015586523.1:0-282 GCF_001515605.1 Sinocyclocheilus anshuiensis | reverse complement strand
TGAAGGACTGGGCGACACCCAGAAGCCAATCCCCGGAGGCGGAACAAGGGTACGTGGAGGAACCGGCGGAGCAGATAGGCTGACGGACCAGGGCGACATCGAAGGCCTGGAAACCCAAGGTGGAGCGGCTGGCTCGCGTGACTGAGGCGGAGCCGGGGATTCGGCTGACCAGGGTGACGATGGAGCGAGCAAGGACGACAGGGAAAGGAAGGGAGGAGCCCAGTGAAGCCGAAGGGATGGAGGGTCGAGGCGCAGCCGGAGACCCGGAAGTCCGTGGCGGAA
>NW_015586522.1:0-282 GCF_001515605.1 Sinocyclocheilus anshuiensis | reverse complement strand
TTATTATTATTATTATTGTTGTTGTTGTTATTTATTTATTTATTTTTATTTTTTATTTTTGTATTTTTTTATTTTATTTTATTTTTTTTACAATAATAACCTTGTTTCTCCCCCTTTAAAGTACAACACTGATCCGCACACTGCTTATTGAATATGAGTATCAGGTTAAAGTTGCGTCCTACTTTGAATGTTTCATCTTTATATTCTGAATTTCAGTTGAATAATTGATAAATAATTATTAGTTCCCCTTCAGGAACTCGAGCTGCGTCGAGATCGCTTTGG
>NW_015586521.1:0-282 GCF_001515605.1 Sinocyclocheilus anshuiensis | reverse complement strand
TGATTGGGTTTGAAGTTATCAGCACTCTAGCCAATATGTACTGTTACATGCCTTTTCAACATTAAAAAACAGAAAGAATATGTTCACAGTTGTTCAATAATTACATGTTGATTAGGGACCCAAATGTGATTTTATTCAAAAAATACTAATAGTAATTAATAGAAATGTCACGAGCCACTACTGTGAGGAGCACAGAGCAAGGAACGAGGAGACGTGGAATAAACTTCAAACGAACAAACTTTAATAAACATCCAAGGAACCAGGAACACACACGTAGCGGGG
>NW_015586520.1:0-282 GCF_001515605.1 Sinocyclocheilus anshuiensis | reverse complement strand
GTGAGAAATTAAAATATGTGTTCTAAAATCTCCTCAAAATATCAAACATGTTTGATATCCTCCGACTGAATGCAATCATAGTCTGAAGCTAAAAATCAGTCTTGCTGAAGTCTTGTAGTATTCCAGAAAGTCAAATGCTGGGTCGGGTGAAACTAAATGCTATATGATAATTTATTCCTCAATTTGCTATCACATCTTCAGATTATCATTTGCTACAAAGGATACAGCTGGAATGCCAATCTTCACTGATCATCTACACACACACACACACACACACACACA
>NW_015586519.1:0-282 GCF_001515605.1 Sinocyclocheilus anshuiensis | reverse complement strand
CACTGAATGTGCTTTGAAATTCATCAGGACACTTACATATTAAATGACCCATATATTTAGCACCTTGGCACCATATATTTAGCGTGTGTAAACAGGATTCTCTCCATGCACGTTTTGTGAGTCACTTCCCCTGGTCACCCCTTTTTGAGCTGGAGGTGTGACAAGTAAAGTATAATGTGATTGTGAAGGACATGGAGTACCAGCAGTGCCTTTATCTTGGTTTGCTGAAACAGGACGGTCCAAATGAAGTGTTTTGTACTAGTTTAACACATTGGTACATGG
>NW_015586518.1:0-282 GCF_001515605.1 Sinocyclocheilus anshuiensis | reverse complement strand
TTAATGTTTTCTGTCTTTGCATCTTTATTCATCGACAACTAAAGCTTGAAAAACACTGTTCCAAAACTAAAGCTGATAGGATTGCATCCATTTATTTTGTACCGTACTTGTGTTTGACTCCTCTGCTTTCCTACAGTTCTGGGTCATCTAGTAAAAACATACGTAGACACCATCGCCAGTGGAGCTGTGCCGTGTCTGGAGAACGCTGTGATCTCAATGGCACTGATTGAGAATGAGGCTGCGGTGAAGGAGGGGCTTGAGGTGTACCAGAGTGGAATGGAG
>NW_015586517.1:0-282 GCF_001515605.1 Sinocyclocheilus anshuiensis | reverse complement strand
GGAGTTTTTGTCTCTGTAGTGGACATTATATTTTAGTGAATTTCTTTGAGACCTCACATGTCACAGTTTTAAGTCTGGATGTAAGGAGCACATTCAGGGCTTTTCAGAGAGACCAAATGTTTGGAGGTTTCACCATGATCACTCCCTCTGCTTGGTCTTTAAAATGGCTGACATTAATTTAGTGAAAAAATTGTACATCCTTATGGAAATATGATGATATTTTGTAATTATTATTTAAATCTGATTAATTTTCAAATTGTTTGTCATAAATAAACATCTCAG
>NW_015586516.1:0-282 GCF_001515605.1 Sinocyclocheilus anshuiensis | reverse complement strand
TTTATCCAAAGCGACTTACAGTGCATTCAGGCTATACATTTTTTGACAGTATGTGACACACATATCTCATATGATGACACAAAAACACATAAGCAAACCTGGCCTTATTTGTTGGATGACTAGTCGTCTAGTCAAGTGTTATTACCCATCTTTACTACAGCAATGAATTCATTGCACCTATTTAACTTTGAAATTGATTGTTGATAAAGTAAATCGAGTAGAAATGACAGATGCTGTCATATTTCCCAGTGCCTGTAGTTTAAAGGGGTTTTTACATCACTG
>NW_015586515.1:0-282 GCF_001515605.1 Sinocyclocheilus anshuiensis | reverse complement strand
TATACATATATATATAAATATATATATATGTATATATATATAGGCTGATGTTTGCTGTGCTATTCATATGAGTAGTCAGTGTTGCATGTATCTGTATCTGTAGCTGTGGAAGAGTGTTAAATGAATATTAATGAGATGCCCAGTTTTGGCTCCCTCCCCAGCCCCCTCCACTGCTTGCACTACTTCCTGGCTGGGCCCTGAACCCCAGAAGCATGAGTGAGAGAACGGCACTAGGGGCCACCATGGAGACCATGACCCTGGAGGAGCCCGGGGGTGAACAAG
>NW_015586514.1:0-282 GCF_001515605.1 Sinocyclocheilus anshuiensis | reverse complement strand
GCCCACGGAGGGCTCCTGTTCCTGTGTTTAGCCCACGGAGGGCTGCGGTGCCTATGTCTGGCCCACAGAGGGCCTCAGAGCCCGTAATCTTCCCCAGGTATTTTTTTGAGGGGGTTATAGGGCTCCAGCCATAGAGGCGGGGGCTGGGGCCGCAGCCTCAGAGACTGCTATGCCAAGGCCTCCTGAACTGTCTGCTCCGCCATGGCTCCCCGAGCTGCCTTCTCTGCCATGGCCTCCGGAACTGCCTGATCCGCCCTGGAGGCCTTCCTTGTCCCCGTCCTG
>NW_015586513.1:0-282 GCF_001515605.1 Sinocyclocheilus anshuiensis | reverse complement strand
GGGATGGAACCCGTGGTTTCAACCAGTGCTGAAGGGGGCGTATACAAAGCAGACCCAACTGTAGCACTGGCAATGCCGCCGCCATGAGGCCCAGCATCCTCTGAAATGCTTTGAGAGGGCGAGTGGTACCCATTGAAAGCCCGACTCACTCTGAGCCAGGTGAACCATTTCTACGGCTCATATCTCCAGCAAATTCATCACCTCTGAGGTCAGGACGTGTGCATCTTTGCTCTAAACCAGTATTTCTCAACCCTGGTCCTGGGCGCCCCCCAACACTGCTCA
>NW_015586512.1:0-282 GCF_001515605.1 Sinocyclocheilus anshuiensis | reverse complement strand
GGTTTGCAGTGCATCAATAGCCGGACTACCAACAGGTCCTGCAAGAATGTCCACATCCTGCAGTTGTTGCATCTGTGCCTGGGTTGGACTGAATTGGTTAGCAGGAACTGTAACAACTTCCAGCCAATCCACAGCAGGAATTGCACCATCTTGAGCAGGTCTGAGTCCAAAAATCTCTGCCATGGCAGTGAGTGATGATGTTTGCCTCTGAAGACATCCTCTGACAAACATCTGATATGGTGTGTGGTGACCAGCAGTGCGCAATCCATGATTGTTCCACTG
>NW_015586511.1:0-282 GCF_001515605.1 Sinocyclocheilus anshuiensis | reverse complement strand
GAGTTTGTTCAGCTCCTCATCATTGCGCACCGCCAGCTGCAGGTGTCGGGGAATAATGCGGGTCTTCTTGTTGTCTCTGGCGGCGTTTCCAGCCAGCTCCAGGATCTCGGCGGTAAGATACTCGAGCACAGCCGCCATATAAACGGGAGCTCCGGCACCGACGCGCTCTGCGTAGTTACCTTTGCGCAGAAGCCTGTGAACACGACCGACGGGGAACTGCAGCCCTGCTCTGGATGAGCGAGTCTTGGCCTTCGCTCTCGCCTTACCACCAGTTTTACCTCT
>NW_015586510.1:0-282 GCF_001515605.1 Sinocyclocheilus anshuiensis | reverse complement strand
CTCAGTGATCACAGCCTCTGCATGGGTGCTGCCCAGACAGGCAACTCTGCCCGCCTGCATCATGCAGGGAGCCACACTTGCAGCGTGACATTTGCAACAATGTCACAGGAAATTTGCTCAGAAATTGCTCTTTTCTAAGGCACCGGATGGTCACAGGGGCTCCTTCTACAGCGATGAGCAGCTGAGCTTCTTCCTTCTTCTTCTTTTCCGGCTTATTGATAGCAGAGTCAGCTAAGAGATCTTGTCACTGAAGGAGAAAGATCCTGATGAAATGGCGCTCTG
>NW_015586509.1:0-282 GCF_001515605.1 Sinocyclocheilus anshuiensis | reverse complement strand
TGTCCTGAAAGAGTCCTTGGTGAGTGTCACATCATTAAGCATACATAAAACATTACTTTTTGTGGACAAATGTTGACAGACCTTCAAAATCTGCATTGCATACTGTGGAAGATTATTTTTCCCATTCCAAACAATCCAAGTTCTTTCCAGTGAGGGTTATTAAATATTTCCAGCTTGGCAATGATTGAAAAAACTGACATCACAAACTCCAAAATCAGGCCGTTCTGACAGGCCCTAATAATGTTGAATTATGGAGATATTTCAACATATTTGAGTGAAATA
>NW_015586508.1:0-282 GCF_001515605.1 Sinocyclocheilus anshuiensis | reverse complement strand
GAGATAATGTTATCTAGCTGGTTAAAACAGATGGGTACAAAAAGTAAATTAAATAAAAGTAATACATGCAAGATTTTTAGTAATTAAAACAAATGAAAAATAAAACAATAATTAGTCATTAATAAATAGATTTTTTTATGCCATATAAAAAAGCTGACCTTATTTTGTGGTGGGACCAGTGTAAATAAATAAACAAACTGAAATGTTATACAAATACCAAACCAAACCAAACAGCAACGAATTATAATAATATTTTTAATATTTAATTAACAGATTTTTCTG
>NW_015586507.1:0-282 GCF_001515605.1 Sinocyclocheilus anshuiensis | reverse complement strand
CTCAAAATTCTGTGATCACCTGTCAGATGGATGTGAGATACTGAGGCAGCTTACCCATAAAGACACAATCTGGGAATGGTCAGATGCACATGAGAGAGCATTCACACGGCTCAAAGATGCCATCACCAAAGCACCAATACTCAAATATTACAACCCAGATGAACCACTGACACTTCAGTGTGACGCGTCTGAGACCGGCTTAGGAGCCGCTTTACTTCAGGAGGGGGCACCAATTGCGTATGGAAGCAGGGCACTAACTCAGACAGAAAGGGGGTATGCCCA
>NW_015586506.1:0-282 GCF_001515605.1 Sinocyclocheilus anshuiensis | reverse complement strand
TTTGTAACATTATAAATTAATATTACTGTCACTTTTGATTAATTTGATGTTCCCTTGTTAAATAAAATAATTGAAAATAAAAATGATGTATGTTGTGTATCTTTATGTGTGTGTATATAAAGACTTTTTGCATTAATTTAATTTAGCAAGGTGCATAAAATTATTAATATTTTATAATGTATTGTATACTGTATAATGTTTAATGTAATATTGTAAGAAACATTTGTCTAATTGTCCATTTTTTAAATTTGGTTTTAAACTGCTTGTAAAAAGCATTTAATT
>NW_015586505.1:0-282 GCF_001515605.1 Sinocyclocheilus anshuiensis | reverse complement strand
TGTGTGTGTGTGTGTGTTAAATGTGATTGTGTTTTATTCTGTGTTCAGAAGTTGTTCGGCTTTCTGCTGGAGTATGTTGGTGATCTCGCTACCCAGAATCCTCCTGATCTGAGAACCGTCAGCGCACTTATCCCGTGAGTAACACACACACACACGCACGCTCACACACTCTCTCACACGCACACACACACGCACGCTCACACTCTCGTGTGAGCGTGTAGCTCGTACATCACGCGAACAGAATCATTCAGCGCGGAAATGTATTGTCAACACTGTTCTGTG
>NW_015586504.1:0-282 GCF_001515605.1 Sinocyclocheilus anshuiensis | reverse complement strand
TCAATACAGTACTTCTTCAAAATCAGCCAACATCATTTGTTTAAATCCTAGTCTGTACTACTTGTGTGTTCAGTTAACATATGGGAGTGCTAACCGGGAAACTATTAAGCTACAAGATCTTGAAATCTGTGAAGCTAACATGCTAAAGCTAATGTGGGCTGTGAGTTCCCAAGGAAATGACAGGTTCTGAATGCAAGCAACTATTGCCTTTGAATTATTTCATTTCTGAAAGATGAGGAATTTAGTTTTGGATATGTATTGTTGAATAATGTATTGGATATG
>NW_015586503.1:0-282 GCF_001515605.1 Sinocyclocheilus anshuiensis | reverse complement strand
TCAATACAGTACTTCTTCAAAATCAGCCAACATCATTTGTTTAAACCCTAGTCTGTACTACTTGTGTGTTCAGTTAACATATGGGAGTGCTAACCAGGAAACTATTAAGCTACAAGATCTTGAAATCTGTGAAGCTAACATGCTAAAGCTAATGTGGGCTGTGGGTTCCCAAGGAAATGACAGGTTCTGAATACAAGCAACTATTGCCTTTGAATTATTTCGTGTCTGAAAGATGAAGAATTTAGTTTTGGATATGTATTGTTGAATAATGTATTGGATATG
>NW_015586502.1:0-282 GCF_001515605.1 Sinocyclocheilus anshuiensis | reverse complement strand
CTTTGCATTCTCTCACAAAAATACAGTTAAAATACAGTTTTTCCATCACCAGTTTTGGATTTGCTTGCAAAAACGCAAAATTTTGCCTGTGAATGCAAAAGTTTTGTGAGCACATGCAGTTTCTTGGGGGAATGCAAAAGTTTTGCAAGTGAACGCGAAAGCATTGAAATATAATTTTCACTCCCATCTCATTTTTCCCATTATGTCCCTTTATGGGCTCCATAGTTTTTTGAAAACTGTTTTAAAAAGTTTTGAAAAATAATTATGTATATATTCTAAGAT
>NW_015586501.1:0-282 GCF_001515605.1 Sinocyclocheilus anshuiensis | reverse complement strand
TTTGTGTTTTGTGTGCGGCAGTCGTCCGTGAGGGGCTGCCGCTTTTACTTTCATTTTGTGATTATTTGATTAATAAAGTTGTTTATATGTTCGCCGGTTCCTGCCTCCTTCCTTCCTGATCTATGAATGTTGTTACACAGCTCAAAGGCTACAATTAGTTTGACCATTATTTATAACTTTAGAGCAGTTAAAGACACATCAGGATCTGGCTTAAGTCCACTATGATCCTGTTCTTCTAGGTCTCTGTTACCTGCAGGAACTGGATGTGATCCTGTGTGTGTG
>NW_015586500.1:0-282 GCF_001515605.1 Sinocyclocheilus anshuiensis | reverse complement strand
CAGACTGGGTGTCTGAAATAAATGGACTGCATCGATGGTCTCAGGTATGATGAATTTTCTCTGTCTGCAAAAAAAGTGCACTTCTTATTCCAAGAATGTGAGGAAACCATTTTAAAACCTTTTTTTTTAGGATGCCCTCTCAGAAAAATCTGAAAAAGTTCCTACCAGTATGTTTTGCATTACTGCACTACAGTGTTTCCTACAGAGTTCTGTTCTGTTTTTGTGTGTATATTATACATATACATATACATATACAGTGGTGTGAAAAAGTGTTGGCCCCCT
>NW_015586499.1:0-282 GCF_001515605.1 Sinocyclocheilus anshuiensis | reverse complement strand
CTGCAGATGGGACTTGTATGTCAGTGTGTCTGTTCTACATTTCCAGCGTAGTCCCAGAGCAGGCTCCTGTGGGTCCATTTGACTTTGGTTGAGCCACTGATCACTATCTTGCGACAGCATTTCTGGGGGAAGGTGTCTTATGATCTCTGGGATGTTACTTGCCCATTGCCTTAATTCAAATCCTCCACTAACCAGCAGTTCTCTCAACTTGTTGACCAATGATTTGGCTGCTTCAGGGGAAGAGAAGCTCTGGAGCCAGTTATCCACATAAAAGTGTCTTTC
>NW_015586498.1:0-282 GCF_001515605.1 Sinocyclocheilus anshuiensis | reverse complement strand
TGTCAGCAGTCATCCGGCGTAGAGCGCATTACCGTACATCATTAGCCGTGTCAGGAGCGACGCCGCTCACAGGCCACCAGACCCAGCCAAAACAAAGAACTTCTGCGCTCTTCTCCGGTCCGTCTCCCTCTCCTCCGCTCGACCATCTTCTCTTCCACCTCTGGATTTATGAATAAAATACGACACGCTCAGAATAAGAAGATGGCACTGCAGTAACTGTCAAATGCCAAGATGAAATAATAAATTCAGGTGCCTTTTTCTGCTCTGTTGAAGGAAACTTTG
>NW_015586497.1:0-282 GCF_001515605.1 Sinocyclocheilus anshuiensis | reverse complement strand
ATATTTATATTATTTATGTATTATTATTAATAGGGTTAATAATAGTACTATTACTAATTAGGTTTGATTTTTATATAATATTTTAATTTTTAGTAATGTTATGTGTTTTTGTCATTTTTATTTCAGTTTATATATATATATATATATATATATAAACTGAAATAAAAATGACAAAAACACATAACATTACTAAAAATTAAAATATTATATAAAAATCAAACCTAATTAGTAATAGTACTATTATTAACCCTATTAATAATAATACATAAATAATATAAATAT
>NW_015586496.1:0-282 GCF_001515605.1 Sinocyclocheilus anshuiensis | reverse complement strand
ACCACTTGATCATTTAGTTTTGGCATGAGCCAGATGGCCTGTTTGCCCTTTTCACCCAGACTGAACAGTTCCAGGCTGGCCAATGCATCCTCACTGTCGTTGTCTGATGTCTCATCAATTTTATGCATGTTTCTTTTGTCAGCGCGATATCGCTTGTCCTTCTCAGCCCCTTTTGCTTGTGCACTGCGACAAACTCTTTGGATATGCCCCGTTTTGTGGCATTGTCTACATTCTACATTTTTGAATCTGCACTGGGATGGAAGATGGAAAAGGTTTCCACAA
>NW_015586495.1:0-282 GCF_001515605.1 Sinocyclocheilus anshuiensis | reverse complement strand
TAGGATACTGAGGGTTGACAAAACTGGCATTTGTCTAACGACAGTTTGAGGCCCTCCTCTTTGAGGCGGTCAAGCACTTTTAGCAGTCTCTGTTCGTGCTCTTCGAGTGTAGCGCCAAACACGATAAGGTCATCTAGATAGACCAACACCTCCATCAAATTCATGTCACCTACAGTTCTTTCCATAATTCGCTGAAAAGTTGCAGGAGCACCTGACACTCCTTGAGGCATCCTGTTGAATTGGTAAAAACCAAGTGGACATATGAAAGCAGTCTTCTCTTTG
>NW_015586494.1:0-282 GCF_001515605.1 Sinocyclocheilus anshuiensis | reverse complement strand
TTTTTGTAATTATTTGTGAAATTTAAAATCAATTTCTGAGTAAAAAAAAAAAAAAAAGCTTCAGTAAACCCTACACCATTTTCCCCAGTGTGGTTAAGCTAATATTATTGTTACTCTTAGTGTTACTATCCTCCTCATCTGATGACAGTATATACTAATGAGATATATACTAGTTACAGACTCAAATTTGTACATATATTGTCAGTGGGTGAGAAATGTGTTTGAAAGCCTAGTTTTACATCATTTTGGTGCAACTTTTCAGATATGAAGCCAGTTTGTTTG
>NW_015586493.1:0-282 GCF_001515605.1 Sinocyclocheilus anshuiensis | reverse complement strand
CAAGGAGACTTGTCATAAAGAGTTAAAAACTGGAAGGCTGGTTGCCAAAGACGTGAGAAGGGTCAAAGGTAACATGAGATTCAAAGGGCAAAGCTGTATATCAAAGGACACTCGCTCATCCTCTAATGAGGGCCAGAAGCCCCAAAGTCCTTTGAGGAAATGAGCGGAGATGGCAGTCTCAGGACCGCAGGGTGCCACACACTTGGACAGAAAACAGAGGCGCCACAGCACAGTCTGAATCGCCCGCAGTGCGGCATGTTCTCAGCACGAAGGCGAGTGCAC
>NW_015586492.1:0-282 GCF_001515605.1 Sinocyclocheilus anshuiensis | reverse complement strand
TTTTGGATACTGGAAACTTTTTTCAGGATTCTGTGATGAAGTTTAAAAGAATAACATTTATTCAAATTAGAAATCTTTTGATTTAAATCTAGCTGTGCATCACAGGAATAAGTTATGTTTTAAAGCATATTAAAATAAAATACTTCTATTTTAAATTGAAATAATATTTTCACAATATTACTGGTGTTTTTTATTTATTTATTTATTTTTTTATGAGCATAAGAAACTTTGTTAAAAAGTAAAAAAAAAAAAACATAAAAAAACTTTAAAAATCTTCTCACT
>NW_015586491.1:0-282 GCF_001515605.1 Sinocyclocheilus anshuiensis | reverse complement strand
CGAGAGAGAGAGAGAGGGAGAGGGGGAGGAGAAGGAAGCGGAGTGCATTCACAATTTTCATTCAAACTGACACAGCCTGTGTGTCCCGGTTTGCACTCCCCACTCCCTCTCTCTCTACACACACACACACACACACACACACACAGAGCAAGAAACACCAGACCGTCTGCAGTTAAGTTAACAGCGGTTAGAGGACGGCTTCAAGAAGAGTGAGAGACCGGGACGAGAAAACCCGAGGAGACCGGCGGAAGGGGTGAGAATAGAAAGAGGAGGTATGGAATT
>NW_015586490.1:0-282 GCF_001515605.1 Sinocyclocheilus anshuiensis | reverse complement strand
CTCTCACTCCCCTCACGGCTGTGAGAATCGCTTCGATACGAGCAGAAGACTGTGCCTGCATCGTTGTCGATTTCCACACCACGCCCAGATAACTGGTCCTCTGTAGTGGAGAAAACACACTTTTCTTGGTGTTGAGCCGTAACCCCAGCTCTTTCATATGGGTGAGGACGGCATCTCGATGCCGAGCCACCAACTGCTCTGATTGAGCTAGTATTAACCAATCTTCGATGCAGTTGAGGATGCCCTGGAGTCGCAGCGGAGCCAGAGCAGCATCCACACACT
>NW_015586489.1:0-282 GCF_001515605.1 Sinocyclocheilus anshuiensis | reverse complement strand
TCGGCTGAATAATTTCGGTTGCCGAACATTCGGTGCATCCCTATTAGATATTTGTACTGGAAAAAAAGTCTAAAGTGCGGTGTACGGAGATAATTTTTTGCCGTGTGCAAATTCTCATAAGACTTGGGTTGGGCTAAGTCAGTTACATTCACGACAAAACGCGAAAACTATTAAAACTTTGTTTTTAATACAAATCTGTTATAAGGGTTTACAAAACACAAGTGTGCCAATTTTTTTTTTCTTAAAGTGCCCCTATTATGCCATTTTTAAGGTTCCTAATAT
>NW_015586488.1:0-282 GCF_001515605.1 Sinocyclocheilus anshuiensis | reverse complement strand
GAATGTGAGACCTAGTGTCTGAACCACATGATAAAAGTTGTGGTAGAAGAACCAGACTATGCATGTCTTTGATGCTTTGTTTAATTCCCATGTGGACGTTCACTTGATGGATAAATATACAGTATTACCAAATAAAACATTAAACTACATCAGCTTGTCCCATTATGATTTTTAAATCTATGAAAAAAACATATTTTTATATTTCTGTAATATAAAAATATTACGCATATTCATATTATACATATTGTAACATATGTGACCCTGGACCACAAAACCAGTCAT
>NW_015586487.1:0-282 GCF_001515605.1 Sinocyclocheilus anshuiensis | reverse complement strand
TAGTGACGATTCTCTCTGACCAATCAGTGATCTGCAGTGTTTACACGTCACATTTTAGTTTCGGTATGGCTCGCTTGGAACCTCAACCAAGGTGGTACTAAAAAAGGTACCAGGTACTAGGTACTGTACTAGCTGTACCGAGCCATACCATGCTGTGGAAAAGCACCAATAGTTTTTGGACAGGATACTACTGTATAACTATGTTATACAGTAGTACTCAATACTTCATCCCCGCTGGCAATACTTCATCCCCGCTGACCCTCAACACTGGTGCTCCTCAGG
>NW_015586486.1:0-282 GCF_001515605.1 Sinocyclocheilus anshuiensis | reverse complement strand
CTAAACACACAGAAAATTGATTCCCTCCACGTCAATGTTTTCCATGATATGTTGTCTAACATTCCCGCCGTTGGCTGCTAATCTTGTATCTAAATGACACAGCTGTCTTCCTTGTTAAAGCTGCAGACATATGAGTCTGAGTAGCACACAATAGATTAATACATCGTCAGGTTTAGGGTTGCTCAGGAAATGAGCTCCCCACGAACAAAACGAAAGCCAAAGCCGACTGGTTTAAACTAACACCGTCACGCAAGTTCTGATATCCTCTATCAATTATGCCGC
>NW_015586485.1:0-282 GCF_001515605.1 Sinocyclocheilus anshuiensis | reverse complement strand
TTTTCATCCTTTGATACGCCTGATAGAGCTCCCCGAGTGACCCGCATTACGGCCGTCAGTAATAACTCAATTTGGGCCTAAATACAGCTGACATAGGCTACAAATAAATTGAATTGTTCTGGCAATGATCAAGAACACAGTGTAGAGAGTATGGCTGTAACAACTGAATACTTAAAGTTTACTTCAAGTTTTTAACATTGTTTACATGTCTGTCTGTCTGGTATTTTTATATATTTAGCGGTCTTCGGTCACTTTTGACCGAAGAATTTTACATTTTGAATA
>NW_015586484.1:0-282 GCF_001515605.1 Sinocyclocheilus anshuiensis | reverse complement strand
CACACACACACACAAACACCATCTTACCTCGTCCTCCGTTCCCTGCTGAGGTGATGTGGGTGCACACGCACACCATTAGCACGCTGGTCTTCATACACTCAAACATATACACTCCATTTCCATCCCCGTCAGAATCCATGCTGTGCATAACAACACACAGACATACCTGAGTTGTCTTTTGTTTCTATGTTCGTATGTTTTGTCATGTTATAATGTTAATACATACCTGTGTTCAGTGTTTTGCCTTGTCCAAATACCCACACTTGCGGTCTTTGCACTTGA
>NW_015586483.1:0-282 GCF_001515605.1 Sinocyclocheilus anshuiensis | reverse complement strand
GCTAAAGTTAGCATTTTCCAAGATCTCCTACTGCACCTTTAAGCCCAGAGAGGGCTCCTGTTCCCACGTCCAGCCCAGAAAGAGACGCAGTTCCCGAGTCCAGTCCAGAGAGGGCCACAGCTCCTACGTCAGGCCCACGGTGGGCCTCAGAACCCTAAATTTCCACGAAGGATTTTTTTTTTCGGGTGGGGGGGCTATAGGGATCCGGCCGTAGAGGCCGGACCAAGTGCAGAGGCCAAGGCCACGGAGGCCGCTCCGCCATGGCCCCCTGAACTGTCTGCT
>NW_015586482.1:0-282 GCF_001515605.1 Sinocyclocheilus anshuiensis | reverse complement strand
ACCTATGATGTTTTGGTTAGTTTCTATGTCCCATAGAACTACCTAATGATGGTCCGGACCCATGTGCTCTTCGGGCTTCCCCTTCAGATGATACCCATGGGCTTGAGTCATGGGCGGGAGCCGTGGTTGGTGAGTACGATCCATTTTATCCATCTATTGCTAGTTTATGTGAATTCACTAACTAGTTTCTCTGCAGCGCTACTTGGACCTGTTCCTGTTTTCTTACTTTGTTTTAGCGTTAGGACCTCTGCGAGCACCTCCCCTGCTAAAGTCAGAACCTCT
>NW_015586481.1:0-282 GCF_001515605.1 Sinocyclocheilus anshuiensis | reverse complement strand
GTCAATTTAGTTTTCTAAAGTGTCAATGTTAAAAGGTATTTTATTGAAGTCAACTGAAAATTTTCAATGCAGCAATTTATCATAAAATGTTGCGTTTTGACCTTCAAAACTTTTACAGTGTGTTTGTGATGCAAGAAATGGCGAATCAGCCAAACAGCTGTCGCACTTCACCATCGAACTGGGGACCAAAGTCATTTTATTTAACACATTCACTCTTCACCGTTAAAAGTATTGACCTGCAATCGTTACCTTAAAGAGCTCTTTCTGCTTGTTTTAACCCAT
>NW_015586480.1:0-282 GCF_001515605.1 Sinocyclocheilus anshuiensis | reverse complement strand
ATGATGAGTATGCTGTTTGTGAAATGTAGTTTCGTTTCTAGTGCTAATTAAACATTTAAGCACTTCAGGCAATAGTAGATCAGTTCATTTTTAGAAAAAAGAGCACAAAATGTTTTGTTGTTGTTGTTCTTCTTCTTTTGTTGTTGTTTTTACCCCCATCATGACATATTTCTCTTTATAGAAATTGAATGTGAATAACTCATACGCAAAAACATATTGATGAGACAATGAGTTGAAAAGTCAACACTTTTGTTTAAACAAAAGTTTAATCTTTCCTGGTAC
>NW_015586479.1:0-282 GCF_001515605.1 Sinocyclocheilus anshuiensis | reverse complement strand
GTTATTTTAAATTGTAATAATATTTCACAATATTACAGTTTTACTTCACGAGGGCAGTCATGGTGAGACCACATGACCAGCTAGAACTTGGTAGCCTACACTACTAGACATTTAAACTTTTTGAATAAATGAATCATGGCTAACCATGAATAGTGCTTTTCTACAACGGCAATATCAGATAGCGCAATGCAAACAGAACAACCACCAAGAGCAGCTTGTTTGCAAGCTTCTTCATTAGCTGCTCTTTTCCATTAGTCACCTGGTGGCCATACAAAACATAAT
>NW_015586478.1:0-282 GCF_001515605.1 Sinocyclocheilus anshuiensis | reverse complement strand
AGGCCCTCTCTGAGGGCCTAGAGGGCCCTGACGGTTCCCCACTGCATTAAAGGTGAAAAAAGATCTGACATGACAGGGGTGTTTAGATATAGTATAATTTCCAACTGTTATTGCAAACATTGTAAACTGCATAATAAACTATTAATATAATAATCGTAAACTAAATCATACATTAATTACTTGGTTGCATTGTTTGGAATGCGGAAAAATATTTAATATACATTTTAATAGTAATATATAAAAATAAAACAAACTGTTAATAATAATAATAATAATAATAAT
>NW_015586477.1:0-282 GCF_001515605.1 Sinocyclocheilus anshuiensis | reverse complement strand
TTTCCATAGACTTCTATTGTTTTTATACTGACCAAACAATATTTTTTAGCCCCTAACCCTAAACCTACCCCTTACAGAAAACTACTACTGTTTGCAGTAGGGTTAGGTTACACTTTTTAGGTTACCTGTTTTACACTTTCAGATAAACATAATTTACTATTTTTAATAATTTTCTTCCCTCGTGTCAAAATCTCAAACATTTTAGGTTTTACTATCCTTGTGGGGACATTTGGTCATAAACAAGTACACACACACACACACACACACTCACTCACTCACTCA
>NW_015586476.1:0-282 GCF_001515605.1 Sinocyclocheilus anshuiensis | reverse complement strand
CCAATCAGCAACTAAGCAGAGTTCTTAATTCCAACGGAGAACAGAAACAATTTAATGGACAAACGACCACTTATATATGATTTTAACTTTCAAAGTAAATTGGCTACATTGCTTTTAAAGTTAGTGTGAGCCCTGCTGCTTGGTGTTTTTCTGCCAGTTTCTTCACTGCTGGTTGCAGAGAAGTCAGTTTCAGTCGTAGTCCGCATGAGGCATGCAAGTCCAAGCGATTGCGGTACTTAGACTGCATGTGGATGACCTGGCTGAATCCCTGCTCAACGAGAT
>NW_015586475.1:0-282 GCF_001515605.1 Sinocyclocheilus anshuiensis | reverse complement strand
AAAACTCAGGCATAATCCCAGCAAACGTGCAACATAGACATGTAACAGTCCTGCTGCCCTGGGTGCTGGTCTGCGGGACTTCAGCAGGGAAATGCCTCGCTGTTAACTGCAGAGGAGTGTCCAAAGCAGGGCGGCCCCCTTTGGGTGGACACCGGGTTGTACCATACTCCTCCAGCAGTCCTTGTGTAATTAAAGTAATTAAAGAAAATCCCCTTAGACAAAACTGCCAGTCCAGTAGATGGATTAAGAACTCAATTTAGTAAAGATTTAGGCTAGTTTGAT
>NW_015586474.1:0-282 GCF_001515605.1 Sinocyclocheilus anshuiensis | reverse complement strand
TCTCAGAGTTTCTATCGCAGTTACAGTCATAATATAGCTGGAAATTCACTGAAGAAAAATGGTCTGTATTAGGGATGTCAATCAATTCAACTTTTAATTGAATTAATTACATCGTATGAAGATTAATTAATCCAATTATTTGCATATATCAATGCGACAACAAGACAATATTGCAGACGAGCAGACAAAAAATTGCTTCAGTTCCATATCACTGAACAATGAAGTCTAATTCCCGCCTACTTTCCTAATTTCCCGCCATTTTGCAATTGAGTTTGTCATTAA
>NW_015586473.1:0-282 GCF_001515605.1 Sinocyclocheilus anshuiensis | reverse complement strand
CATTCATAATTTTATATAAGATTTATATTTCAAATAAATTCTGTTAATTTGAACTTTCTATTCATCAAGGATCCTCAAGGAAAATGGAATGTGGAATGTGGAAAATGGAAAAAAAAAAATGTATTAGTTTGCAGCACAACTATTTTCAACATTATGATAATAACAGTGAGTGTTTTTAAACACAAAAATCAGCATATTAAAATGCTTGAAATTCAGCTTTGCCACCACAAGCATAAGTTACATTTTAAAATATTATTTGTGACCCTGGACCACAAAACCAGT
>NW_015586472.1:0-282 GCF_001515605.1 Sinocyclocheilus anshuiensis | reverse complement strand
GGTCCGGAGTGATGTCTGGTTCGTGAATGAATCATTCTTTTGAACCGATTCTTTTTGGCAAACTAGTTGAACCAGTTAACTAAGTCGGACTGAAGCGTCTGAAACAGTTCACGGCTCGATTCAAACTCACTTTCAGACGCCTGGCAGTCACTCCAACCGGAAATTAGCCGAAATACTGGCCTATCTGATCCTAAGAGGAATGAACTGATTCAGCGCTCCAGTTCCTCCAACAGTCACTCAGACCGAAGACCGATGAGCCGCTGATATGCACGTGCGTGAACC
>NW_015586471.1:0-282 GCF_001515605.1 Sinocyclocheilus anshuiensis | reverse complement strand
TGACGCAGATGATGTTAACAAGCCGGGGGAAGTGACTGGGGCCCGTGTTTACAATGTGGGGGTGCTAAAGCTGTCTATGCGATAACCACCAACCTCCTCGGCACACGCGCAAACACACACACACATCACACCACACACATGCCGAGGCTGGCACAAACTACACCAGCGGATAATTAGGCAGCCTGGCTTCATTCCTTACCCTTCCTTACAGTGGAGAGCTGCAGTGGCCCGTCACTTACGGAGTGAAGATGGCTCTGCATCTCAGACTATTTCAAGCTTGCT
>NW_015586470.1:0-282 GCF_001515605.1 Sinocyclocheilus anshuiensis | reverse complement strand
GAACAGAGGGAAAACAAAACAAAAACAGACCATAAACGTGACAGATACTAAAATAACCAGGGTTATTACAGTTAAAACAATAAAAAAGCCTTTTATTACTTGAAATATAATAAATAAAAAGAAATAAATAACCGAGAAAAAAAATCAGCTAGTTGCAAAGGCGGATTTCTCATTTTCAACTAGTTTATATACTAAAATATCTATAGCTAAAACTGAATTAAAATTACACATATTATATGTATTATATAATGTAATTATATATATACACATATACATACATAT
>NW_015586469.1:0-282 GCF_001515605.1 Sinocyclocheilus anshuiensis | reverse complement strand
TACTAAAATGACAAAGTAAAAATTAAATAAAAATAAACCTACATAGAATTAAAAAAAGATATAAAAATGACAAAAGCTCATTACAAAATTATTAAAACTTAAAATTAATATGAAAACTGACTAAATGAAAAAAAAAAGTTAACTCTCTCTCTATTCCTAAAAATCTATGGCAACATCTTATTGCATCACCTTATTGCTTTGTTAGGAGAGTCAGAGTTGACTTATATTGGTTTAAAGTATTATTTACAGTGGGTACGGAAAGTATTCAGACCCCCTTAAATT
>NW_015586468.1:0-282 GCF_001515605.1 Sinocyclocheilus anshuiensis | reverse complement strand
ATATATATATATATTACATCATATATTTTCATTTAATTTTAACATAATTTAAGTAATATCTAAAAAATATATATTTCTACAATAAATAAAAATTACATCATAAATATATATTTCTACAATAAACAAAAATGACATCATATATATATGATGTCATTTTTGTTTATTGTAGAAATATATATTTATGATGTAATTTTTATTTATTGTAGAAATATATATTTTTTAGATATTACTTAAATTATGTTAAAATTAAATGAAAATATATGATGTAATATATATATATAT
>NW_015586467.1:0-282 GCF_001515605.1 Sinocyclocheilus anshuiensis | reverse complement strand
TTTTTCATGACTTTTAAACAAATGGTCTTTTTTAAATCAATCATCAATGATGTGATGTGTATCTATTCATTTATTCATAATTACATAAAAAATGCATTCTGAGCATATTTTACATTTATGAATTAAAATTCATTTTTATATTTCTGAAACATGTTATATTTCTAATTTGTATTTATAATAAAATATATTTTTACCTGGAAAAGTATAATATAAAACCTTATAGTTTAAAAAATAATAATTATGAAGAGTTTTTGTTACCATTTTTGAGGGAACACATTAACT
>NW_015586466.1:0-281 GCF_001515605.1 Sinocyclocheilus anshuiensis | reverse complement strand
GTCAAAAGCATTAAATATTGTCATTATTAAGAGTATTTGGCATTTCCAATTAATGTATGCCTGTTACATTCTGGCTATTATTATAGGTTACTTTTATTATTAAATTAATATTACAATTAATTTGCTCCGCAATAATTTTATAGTGCATCACCACATAACTGATGCACTGTGAGGATAATCAAAGATTAGGCTATTAGCTTAGGCTACTCCTCATTGAAAAGGTTTTAAAAAATTATTTTAAATGATGTTGCTAAAAAGAACATTATTTTGTGTATTTGGTG
>NW_015586465.1:0-282 GCF_001515605.1 Sinocyclocheilus anshuiensis | reverse complement strand
AATAAAAACAAAACATTGTGCTTTTGTAAAATAAAGGAAACAAACCGGATGCCGCTTTCTCAAAAGCGCATCAGAAAAATGAAACAAAATTCTGCATATAGACTGCTAATTGTTGCACTTTTTTTGTTTGTTTTGTTAATTCATTAATTATTTAGAAAAATATATTTCACATATAAGCCTATTTATTTCTTTTATATATAGCTTTATAATGTTTTTCTCCATTCGCAAAAGCGCTGCAGGTGTGTGACATGACCATATGAATCCTCACGTTCTGTTGTTTAT
>NW_015586464.1:0-282 GCF_001515605.1 Sinocyclocheilus anshuiensis | reverse complement strand
AGCAAAACAAAACGACAAATGTTTACTTTCACAAGCCGTCACGTACAGGCCTTGCCTGGAGACTCAATCAGGTAACAAAAAATGTCGGGAAACGACATCTCTGGCCATTCCGTTGGGTCGTCTGTCCAGTCACAGATACCGTACGGACAGTCCGACCTAATACGGCTCAGTTTTTATTAGGGGTGGGAGAAAACATCGATCCATCGATGCATCGCGATTCTCTCTCCAGCAATTCTGGATTCTGAGAATTTCAGAATTGATTCTGAGCTTAGTTTTTAACCA
>NW_015586463.1:0-282 GCF_001515605.1 Sinocyclocheilus anshuiensis | reverse complement strand
CCTGCTAGACTGCCCTTCTAATCTAGCGCTGCCGTCTGGTCGAGCTGAGAATTCTCCCCTCAATTTGAGGGTAAGCTATGAGCCTATTGCTCCCAGTTTGTGCTTTGAAGGCCCGCCTCACCTTGAGAGCCAAGAGTGCTACTCCCGAGAACTCCGTATGCAATGATACTGAGTTGTTAGGCCCGTCCTGTTGCCTCCTCGGTCAGTTGCCTCTATGCTGGGACCCTTTGGTTCCCCGTTGAAATGTGCGATCCCCTTTTAAGCTGGATCCCATTTCTGATG
>NW_015586462.1:0-282 GCF_001515605.1 Sinocyclocheilus anshuiensis | reverse complement strand
ATTTTAAACACAATATTAAGTGTTTTTGCTTAATTTTGCAGAGAAGATATTACCTTTAAAGCCATAGCAGAATTGTTGTGCGTCTCCGAGAAAAACAGCAGTTTCGTTTCTGAATGAATCCGCGTTTTGAATCCGCGTTATGATTACATTTCTTTGGGTTTCTAAAACAACAGTGTGAATGGAATGTAAACTGAGAGACTATTTAGACTAAAAAGAGGTTTTATTTTAAAATTCAGATAGTCAAATATAAAACACAACACAATCTACATTTACTAAAAAAAA
>NW_015586461.1:0-281 GCF_001515605.1 Sinocyclocheilus anshuiensis | reverse complement strand
CGTGTATTTATGCACACATTTATTTATTTATTTGTGTATTTATTTCTTTATTGTTTTTGCAGGTTTCCCATAATATACCACTATAGAAGTTTATCCTGTTATTTATTTATGTCTGTCTGTCTGTCTGTCTGTCTATTTATTTATTTATTTATATATTGTCTACACTCTCTTATATACCACTATAGAAGTTTATCCTGTTATTTATTTATGTTTGTCTGTCTATTTATTTATTTACTTATTTATTTATATCTATCTATCTATCTATCTATCTATCTATCTAT
>NW_015586460.1:0-282 GCF_001515605.1 Sinocyclocheilus anshuiensis | reverse complement strand
CCTCAGTAGGGTCCATAAATTCAGACTTTTCTGCACAAGATCAGCTTCCCAATTGTCATTTCATTTTAAGATTACTAAGTCTTGGGTTTATTGGATGAAACGCAAAGTGTTTTCTTAATAATTTCTCTCGTGAAAATTCCTAAAATCTCCAGTGGTCTTTTCAGTAACGATAATACCACCGACGGTGCATTGCACTAGCAGATGACATTTCAGTCTCCATGAGCTTTGACGATAATTAACTTCTTGCAGAGGCAGAGGCTGCAAATGACTTTTGTTAGCAGT
>NW_015586459.1:0-281 GCF_001515605.1 Sinocyclocheilus anshuiensis | reverse complement strand
CTCTCTCTCTCTCTCTCTCTCTCTCTCTCTCTCTCTCTCAGTGTGGCTGTAACTGCGGGATGGAAAGGTAAGTTCAATACTGACGGTCGAGTGAAGTTTCTTCGTGAAGCTTCATTCATCAAATCTGTGCTTAGGACTTCGCGGTTTTCGTACGCTAAACACAATTCCCGCGAAGGACTTGACGTGTGTCTCTGCTTCCGTTGTGCCGCGGAGCAGCATCCGGTTACCGGGACATGGTATAGGCTTAGATCTCTGCCACAATTCTGCGCGCAAAAGATCAT
>NW_015586458.1:0-282 GCF_001515605.1 Sinocyclocheilus anshuiensis | reverse complement strand
AACTGGCCAAATACAAACGAGACAGCGGTAAATGGAAGATGCTAACAAGAAATGTGGAAACATACGCCGCAATTCCTATTCCACAGAGAGTGCGTGCAGACCAGGAGTTAATGCGAACGACTGCTGTCCTTTCTAGCTGTCAATCTGTCGTTATGCAGTCCTTTCTAGCTGTCGCTCTGTCGTCCTTTCTTGCAGTTGCTGTCGTCCTTTCTAGCTGTCATTCTGTCTTCTTTTCTTGCTGTTGCTCTGTCGTTCTGTCTTCCTTTCTAGCTGTCGCTCTGT
>NW_015586457.1:0-282 GCF_001515605.1 Sinocyclocheilus anshuiensis | reverse complement strand
GTGTGAGTGAGTGCGTGTGAGTGAGTGCGTGTGTGTGTGAGTGAGTGCGTGTGAGTGAGAGTGTGTGTGCGTGCGTTTGAGTGAGTGCGTCAGAGTGAGCCAGTGCGTGCGTCTGCGTGTGTGTGAGTGAGCGTGCGTGCGTGTGTGAGTGTGCGTGCGTGTGAGTGTGTGTGAATGAGTGTGCGTGTGTGTGAGTGAGTGAGTGCGTGAATGTGCGTGTGTGAGTGAGTGAGTGAGTGCGTGTGTGTGTGTGAGTGAGTGCGTGTGTGTGAGTGAGTGAGT
>NW_015586456.1:0-282 GCF_001515605.1 Sinocyclocheilus anshuiensis | reverse complement strand
TCCACTTTTGTGTGCCGTATGCATCAGACGTTTAGCCAACAGTCCATGGGCGTGACGTCTGAGGCTGAGACTAGTATAGAGCCATCACCATCGCCTAGCTTCCCAATCTCTCCACTTAATTATGGCATGAAGTTGTTGGGCCGGGAGAGATGAAATTTCCCTGTTCTGGTAGCAGACTCCCTTCTTTACATTAAATTAAATCAAATAACAGCAGGGCAAGCCAGACATGAGGTGCCGGGCAAAAGCCCACTCTAATGAAAATAAATCAATGGATTTTTGCGC
>NW_015586455.1:0-282 GCF_001515605.1 Sinocyclocheilus anshuiensis | reverse complement strand
TGATGGTGGAGTAGACTGTGAGGACAAGGTAAACTGTGGGCAATTGCCAGGAGAATGATGGCCTTTACACCTCCAGCATTGAACTTGTGGTTTCTCTGCAAGTCTGTTAACGTTGGAACCTTTATGCTCAGTTAGACTGTGCTTTGAGCTCAAACGGTAGTCATACTGCAACTGTTGTAGATGATCCTTCTCAAGTTGTTGTCCAAGTCATACCAATTCTTCCACAGTGGACACACGACCACGCAGCTGGCTGGCCAAGTAAGGCTTTATGTTTTTCAGAAT
>NW_015586454.1:0-282 GCF_001515605.1 Sinocyclocheilus anshuiensis | reverse complement strand
GTATCGGTATCGATATCGAAAATATTTGAACGATACCCAGCCCTAAAAAAGAACAAACCATCCCCAAGCCCACAGTGGATGAATCAGATTATGAGTGTAGAATGTAGAATCAGAGTTTTCTGATTTTAAAATGCTGACTGAATATATACTTGAACTTGCCTTTGATTTCATTTGCAATGCACATGGTCTTAATTATATTTGCAATCTCAGGAAAGTTGTTATCATTTGCTTTTTGTACTGTACGCTCCTGTCTGGTCTCATTAGTGTACTCGAATAACCTGT
>NW_015586453.1:0-282 GCF_001515605.1 Sinocyclocheilus anshuiensis | reverse complement strand
TTGTGACGGCGGCATTCACAGGCGTTCGGACCGCTACTGTACCGGTGCTGCGGTGGAGCCCGTAATGCACCGTGCACGACCCTGCTGCTGTGATTTTCCGGCTGTCATTTAGTTCTGGGGGCTGAGGGCCACTGAATAAAGGTGGTCTTAAGAGAGCGGCCCCCTCCCTCCAGGCCCTGGGCATTACTGGATTAATTTGGTTTGCGTGGACTCAAGCTAGCGTTTGTATCCCAGCCTTATCGTCTTTTAAAGCCTCCTCCGAGAGTGTAAGATACTTTATGT
>NW_015586452.1:0-282 GCF_001515605.1 Sinocyclocheilus anshuiensis | reverse complement strand
ATGTGTAATAAACATGCTTTTAGTCCTGGTGTCCTCTACAGTGGATATGTATGAAATCAATGTCTTGTTTTGTAACAGAAAGTCTTATTTTGATTTGAAACCCAATAACATTTTCCTGAGATGGTGATTTTTGACAAACAATTTAAAAATGAGTCAGATTTAGATGATAATTACAAAATGTTATCATATTTCCATAAAAGTGTTGAATTTGATCACTAAATTTTTCAACCATTTTTTAAGACCAAGGAGAGGGAGTGGTCATGGTGAAACATTCAAACATTT
>NW_015586451.1:0-282 GCF_001515605.1 Sinocyclocheilus anshuiensis | reverse complement strand
GGGTGAGGGAAGAGAGGAGGACACTACAGAGGAAAGATGGGAGGGTGAAAGGGAACCGAGGTTTCGTCTAAAGGAAACTGGTAGAGGGGTTGGAGGCTCACAGGTAGCAAGATGTAGGTTAAATGTAATGAAGTAGTGGTCAAACCAAAATGTTGTCTGCAACACAATTGCGTGTGGAAATTATGTCCAGTTGGTTGCCAGATTTGTGAGTGCTTGTGGTGGTAAGGCGTTTGAAGGCAAATGAAGCTAGGAGTGAATGGAAATCTGCAGCATAAGGCTTGT
>NW_015586450.1:0-282 GCF_001515605.1 Sinocyclocheilus anshuiensis | reverse complement strand
TGGATAAAAGCGTCTGATAAATGACTAAATAAATAAAAAATAATACATAATTATATATTATTTTATAATGTGGCTAAATTAAATTGTGCCCAGGACTATTATAGTTAACTAGTACTAAAAGCATATTTTTACTTGAAATAAACATTAACTGAAAAAAAACTTAAACTTTCAGTTTTATTTTAAAGCTGCAGTCCGTAACTGTTTTGTGTTCAAAATTTACAAAACGTATATAATAATCAAGTACACCATGAATCCATTTTCCAAACCGTGTTTTTGGCTTGT
>NW_015586449.1:0-282 GCF_001515605.1 Sinocyclocheilus anshuiensis | reverse complement strand
TTTCTGCAATAATCCAAAAGTCAATGGAAAAATCCCATTGGGTTTTTGTCAAGGGAACCAGGGCGATGTGAACTTCTGGGGTGGCCTACAAAAATACATCACCATTGCCCAGACTTTATGCACATTGCTGAGGCTCAATGTTGTTTTTGTTCCCTATAACAGTACAGTTGGGCTAAAAGTGACCATCTGTAATTTAAAATTGTAAAAGGTTTTAGACACTCATTTCCAATAAAAAAGAATTCTCATCAAGTTTGAATAATCAAAGTTACAGTCGAGTATTGT
>NW_015586448.1:0-282 GCF_001515605.1 Sinocyclocheilus anshuiensis | reverse complement strand
CTTCTGGAGTACTTTTTAGCAGGTCGTACTAAGGGTGAGAGAAATCTTTAATGTACTGCCTGTAGTAGGTAAATAGACCAAGAATTCTCCTCAGCTCACCAACATTCATTGGTTGTTTGTCTTTCAGGGATCTGACAGCTTCTGTGTCCGCGGGATTAACTTTACTTCCCTCTGCAGAGACTATTCTGCTCAGATAGCAGATCAGTTCTTTTGTCTTTGGGTAGTTATATTTCTCACTGATTTCTGCTCGTTCTAAATCAGATACAGATAAAGTAGCACAGT
>NW_015586447.1:0-282 GCF_001515605.1 Sinocyclocheilus anshuiensis | reverse complement strand
GCTCTATACGGAGTTCATGAACCGCTTCAGGGAGGCGGGAAACACTGGATGGCTTGGACTCAACCCGCTTAAAGCTTTCTGTGTTTGCTGCAAGGTACTTGCACCTCAAAGACACATGTGTTGCTATATAGTAGTCAATGTGCTTATAACTCCTTTTTGTGCGTCCCCGTAGATCTGGAATCATCCGGACGTTTTGTACGAAACTCTGCAGAAGGAAAATCTGGCCAATGAGCAGGATCTTGACCTGGATGACCTCAACTCCACCAGCGGGACCCGCTGCTC
>NW_015586446.1:0-281 GCF_001515605.1 Sinocyclocheilus anshuiensis | reverse complement strand
TATATATATATATATATATATATATATATATATATATGTATATAACACATTTATTTTTTTATTTTTTGAGCACCACATTTTCAGAGCATTTCCACCACAAATTTCTGCAGGCTCTTGCATTTTAATAAGATCATGGTGGTTTGATATTTACTGTAGTAATGTAAGATTACTGTATTTACATATTATTTTGTACACGCATAATTAATTACCTTATCATAAAACCATTATAATACCATTGCCATCATAATAGCCTAAATGACAATCCATGAAAAGGACATCTT
>NW_015586445.1:0-282 GCF_001515605.1 Sinocyclocheilus anshuiensis | reverse complement strand
ATGAGTTGTCACTCTATATCTCCCAATGATATGTATTAGTAAAATTATATTTAAATGCATCATTTTATAATCAAAGCTCTGTAGTTTAAAACTACTGTATAGTGCAGTGCAATATAATGATGATTGAGAGATGCACAAGTAAACATTCCTCAAAAGGCTGATTTATCATATTTGAGACATTTTAACATGATTTTTCTAAAAAATAATACATGGATAATCAAGTAAATAACTTAATTCAGTCCAATAAATGTGCATCTTGAAATATTAATAACAATAGATAAG
>NW_015586444.1:0-282 GCF_001515605.1 Sinocyclocheilus anshuiensis | reverse complement strand
TAGTAAAAATATGCAGGCAATTATTTCTGTTTACTGATATGTATAACGATAAAGATAAATATGATTAAATCTATTCCTTAATTGCATTTAGAAAAACAGTTCTTGAATATGTATATCAAGCATTGTCCTAGTTCTTGTATTAAACTTTTTTTCTTCTTTTTTTACATGTGCTTTAGCTAAATAGCTGTTTTTTTTTTTTATTATGGTTCCTCTGGTTAATATTTTGTCAGTATTTGGAGAGAATCAGTATGGGTTGATTCATTATGGTTTCATTTATTCATT